>NW_009730676.1:0-1223 GCF_000703405.1 Apaloderma vittatum
GATCTCAGAGGGCTTTGCCAGCCTCAGTAACTCTGTGATTCTGTGGTGAAGTCACCATGCCCGGAGGTGTTCAAAAAACGTTCAGATGTGTCACTTTGGGACAAGGTTTAGTGGTCACAGTGGTGTCAGGCAGACGGTTGGACTAGATGATCTCAGAGGTCTTTTCCAACCTTAATGACTCTGGTTCTATTTATCTCTGTGACTCCCCTGCCCCCGCCCCAGCCCTTCTGCGCTGGCTGCGGCCCCCGACAGCCCACCGGGTGCCCTGAGCCCACCCCGACACTCACCAGCGGTTCCAGCTCCTTGGTGTCTATGAGATTGAACTCTTTCACGAAGTAGTAAAAGTGCTTGTAGCAGGTGTTCACGTGGGCTTCCGACCCCATCTGGGTGATCCTGTCGAAGTGGTGGATGTAGACGTGGACAAAGACCCGGAAGAGCCTGGAGAGAATCTTCTTCACCACCGGGAGGAAGTTCTTGGGGAAGGGAGTACCTGGGAGGGAAGATATGACCGTGAGAAGCTTTCCTCGGGGTAAACCAAACGGACTGAGATAAAAAGGCATCTGCCCCTGGTAATTTCCTTTTTTCTTTCCCCTTCCCTCTCCTTTTTCTTTTCTGTTTGGATCAGCTTCTTCCAAACAGGGATTTCTGTGCCGCAGCGCTGCACGCCACCGATCACTGCCGGTGACTGAAGGCAAGAGCCCGGCCTCCGAGATCCCCAGCAGCTGTCCCAGCCTGACAGAGCTTTCTTCAGCTCCTATTCGCCACGTTTACACAAACAGCACAAAATACCAGATATGAGCGAGCAGCTTTCCCAGAAGAAAGAGCCGGTGTTGTTAACTCCCTGCAGTTATCTCTTCTTTTGACACGTCTTTAGCTCTTTGCTTAAAAATTAAAGACGTTAAGGTCCTCTCCTTAAAGGCACCAGCTCTCTGGGATTTGTTTGGCCAGGGCCCTGCAACGGAGCGGTCTGGCCAACCAGCCAGCTGGGGAGAATATTAAAGTTCACGTGGGTCATTTCTGGAGGAATGAGGATTAGTTAAACCCTTTCAGCGCCCTGCAAGAACTGCACCATTTCAGTCGGCGTTAAGGGCGAGGGATCTGGTAAAAGCTGAGCTGAAAACAACAAGAACGACTGAAAAAAAAAAAACCCAAACCACCAAACCCTAACCACAGCCCTCCCACCGTCGGAAACTTGTTTTGCCTCCCCTGAACAGAACAAACAG
>NW_009730676.1:1275-3210 GCF_000703405.1 Apaloderma vittatum
GGAGGTCCGGGCGTGGTTCTGAGGGCTGGGGCTGTCTGAAGCCAGTGGCAGCCCCGCTCCCTGCCTCGGCCCGCTCAGCACAGGGTTTAGGCAGCGTTTTATGTGTCCCCGGCAGCGTCCTGTCAGACCTGTGACGGGCTACACGCCGGGGAAGGAAGGAGGGAGCTCTGCTGAATCTTCCCTTTTGCACCTCCCCAAGATTGGAGCTCTGGGTGGGATCCATCACATTTATCACATTTCCCTGCCTGCTTTAAATCCTGAACCCTCACATCTCATTCAAGCACAAAATAAACCCACCGATCTCTTGTCCTGAAGCCAGCGCACAAAACTGCATCTGGATATGCAGATTTAGGTGTCTCAAGCCAAATTCTCATCTCCATCACCCTGGCAATAGATCAAACGCTGCCCCTCCCTCCCTGCACATGTCAGCATCCCCCCAGCTGCAGCAAACAGCTGAGTGCGCGCCAGGAAGCGCTGGGCTAGAAAGGGCAGAGTCAGCGTAGGCCAGCCTGGAATAACAAAGAGGCTAATTATGGAAACGTGGCCACCATCACCAGGCCGGCGCGGAGCACGCGCGTCGAGCCCCAGCGAGCAATCAGCTCCAGGAGAGCCGCCCTTCGGGAGATCGCGGGGTGGATAATGTCTTGGGTTACAATATGCAACCAAAAATGTGTAATTCTATTTTCATCTGTTGAAACCGGTTGGAAGATATTTTCATTTCTTGATAACTCCAGGAGGACTTTAATCTGGATCTATTTGGACTTTTTTTTTGTTTCCCAAGTCAGGTATTCTGACTCTGTCGGGTTTTGGGATTATTTGTTTCTTGTTGTTCTTTCCCCTGTATCATTACCCTTGTAGTTTGCAATATTCTCAGTAAAGAACTGGTATTCCTATCCCCATATCTTTGTCTGAAAGCCCCATAAGTTCAAAAGTACAGCAATTCGGAGGTGTGTGTGTGTGGGGGGTTTACATTTCCCGTTCCAAGGGAGGCTTTCCTCTGTCTTCTAAACCAAGACAGATTTTGGCGCCCAACGTGGGGCTCGAACCCACGACCCTGGGATTAAGAGTCCTATGCTCTACCGACTGAGCTAGTGCGTCCGGCGTGAGCCGCTCAGGAGTCACGTCACAGACTGACGGTGCAAAGAGCAGCCTCTTGCTTTGGCTGCTGAGGCTCGGCTCAGCTTTCCTAGAGCCATTCAAGACTCCAAAGGGGACCTGGTTCAGCGTTTGAGCTCTCCGGAAGAGCTCTGAAGTTGCTCAGAAGAGTTCACTGCGCTGGCAGCCTCTAGCAGCGCCAAAGGAAAGAGCTTTGCTGCCACGGTGACCCGTGCGACAGCATCTCCGGGCGCAGGAACCGCAGCGAGGGCTCCCTCCCCCCTCGCTGGCACGAGAACCGAACTCACCAACGTTAGTGGGAAAGATGTCCTCGTTGTTGATCTGTACCTCGATCCAGTCCATGAGGAGGTTCATGTACTGGGGAGCGGAGAGGGCCGTGGGTTTCCGGTACTTGTGCTCGTCCTGCCACCGGTACTCGTACTTGGGTCCCCCGGACATGACGGGGCAGGACTGCTCCGTGCAATAGTCACTGATGGTGCCGTAGATCAGGTTGATGCGGTTGAAGAAGTCCACCACGTGCACGGCCACCCAGTCGTTCTGCTCCTCTCCTGGCGGCAGCTGGACGGCAACTTTCAAGTCGAGGCCGGCGTTGAGCGAGGCTTGAGCCTTCTTGTGCAGCTCAAACCGCTGAGTCCCCGGCTCAAACTTACGCTTGGGCCGGAAGGTTTTGTCTTTATTGAACACTTGCTTTAAAGCGTGGGACATCTTTCTTCTCTTCTTTTTTTTCTTCCAGATCCGTAGCGACGACAGCTGGAGACGCGGCGCTGCTGGGCCGCTTCCCGGGGCAGGGCTGGGGCCGCTTCGATGTTCACAGAAACA
>NW_009730676.1:3237-5063 GCF_000703405.1 Apaloderma vittatum
GGAAACCTCCCTCCGCTCATCTGCTCGCGATCTGCAACACGGCACAGAAGGGCAGCGATTAGGAGCAGCTCTCTCAACAGGAAACCTTGTCTAAATCCCATAGGAAGAGATCTGGGATACCATCTGGGCTCATCGGAGAAGGGGGGGGAAGGCGACGCCAGCTTTCTTTCCTCCCCCTTCTCCTTGCAGAGCAGCGGCTCGGCTCGCCGAGCTGACCCAGCTTGAACAAAGAGTCATCCCTGCGAGGTCTCAACGCAGGGTGAGGGCACCAGCCCCGCAGGGAAAAGGTACGAGAGAAGGGGCAAAACACGACGCCGAGGTGTAATCGCCCTCCCTCCCCGTGGAAGATCACCGTCATTCGCCCTGAGAGACCCCAACCCTGCGGAAACAAGGAGAAACTCCACCACCTGCTCCTCTCCAACCCACCCAGTGGTTAAGAAGGGTAAAAATTTAAGCTGTTTTTCACCCGGATCAGGTTTTTCACCTCCGCTTTCCCCCACGCTACCTACCTAAAAGGTGAAGTCCTGCCAACCTACAGTAAAGCTCAGATCTGCTGCCAGAGGTTCTCCAACCAAAGCGCCATCTGAGCGGGAGCTGCGTGCGCTGGCGTAAAGACAGGACACGAAAGGGTGGAGGGGAACAAGAAAAAGAAGAAGTGGTTGCTCAGGCGCCCGGAAAGAGAATATCCTGAAATAACAGCAGCTCTGAGAGCAGCCCCAGCCCCTTCTGCAGGTGCAGACAGACCAGAAACGTCTTTTTTTTCAGTTCAGCTCACTTCAAGTCGAAGGCTGGTTGAAAGCTGGAAGATCGCGGAAAGCTCGTCTTCCTCTTTCAGTCTGTGCAAAAGAATTCGCTCCGAGAGGGCGAGACGCAAGCTGAGATGTGAAAGGATGCTGAGGAGCAGCACAGCTCCCTGTTTACCTGCAGCTAATTACACCCCCTCTGCTCCCACAGCCGTCCCCTCGGATCAGTTGTGTCAAAGCTGCTCTTCCATGGAAGCTCGAGGCAGAAAGCTGCAGGTACCAAAAATATTATTTGACACGTGCCGGACAGAGAAATAAATAAAGTAGTCGGAAGCAACTGAGGCTGATGCCTTACCTAATGTGGCAAATAAGAGTTTCCATAATTTTATAAGCAAGCAAGCAAATAAATCCCTTTCGCCAGGCAGAACCCTGCTTAATTTATATGAAGCCACAGCACTGTTCAAACAGGCCACTCGTATCCTCTAACGTTGGCAAGACGATCCCAAATTCAAGGTCAAGACTATCTCGGCCACAGTTCAGCCCGTCCCTAACAGATGCTGCATAGTGCTAATCAGCATCTCTTCTCTGGAGAAAGATTAAACAGATTTAAACCAAGGCCTCTTGTTTTCTTATTTAATTACAGCAAGGAAGAAAACCCAAACCACTTCAGTTCATCCCGCTAAGAACAGGCCTGACGTTTCCTAACGCTGCTTCTCCTGCAGGAACAGGCTCAGAAACCTCTTCTGTGTGGGAGCAGAGAGATCCAAGCTCCTGCTGTTGCAACACAGGTCACGACACAAGCTGGGAGAAACCAAAAAAGCATTTCAACGCGGTTCAGTGAGATCCACCCTGGGCTGGGAGGTGAACTCCCCCCTCCACGCTCCCAAACCAGCTCCTGCAACCCCTGGGAGGGAGTCGCAAAAACTCAAGAAAAATAAGAGAAGCCCCAGAAAATGCGTCCTTACGAGGTGTCTGACACACGAGAGCCGGTCAGAGGAAGTGGTGAGCGGCGCGGAAGGGACGCGCAAGTGGGAGGCGGCACCTTTGGTTGCCCAGAGCTGTGTCACAGCCTCACCACATCCT
>NW_009730676.1:5297-5687 GCF_000703405.1 Apaloderma vittatum
GGGCTGCGGTGACGGCGCTCGCGGCTGTGCCAGGGGCACCGGCCCCTCCGCCAGGCACGGACGCGGTTCTCAAGCAGGGGCTGGGCTGCGGCTGCACAGATAAAACCGAACAGCAAAACCCAATCACAGAATGTTGGGGGGGTTGGAAGGGAGCTCTAGAGATCATCAAGTCCAATCCCGCTGCCGGATCAGGGTCACCCAGGGCAGCCCCACAGGAATGTGTCCAGGAGGGTTGGAAAGTCTCCAGAGCAGGAGAAAAAAAACCAGGGGAAAACCCAAATGTCCCCCAGACTCGGCCACAAGTGACCCAAGAAGCAAAAGCTGATCGTTTTCCAGAAGAAATTGTCGTTTGAGCGGGGTGAAGAGGTTTTTAATACGTCTTATTGGGGA
>NW_009730676.1:5733-5946 GCF_000703405.1 Apaloderma vittatum
TCATGAGAACTGGGGAGCTCGACCCAGCAGTGACCGTCCCTCAGACGACGCCACATCTGTCTGAAGGCATTAGCAAAATGAGTGGCTGAGACTTGAAGCAGATGCAGCCTATTTAATGACGGTCTTTGACTGCAACCGAGCTAAAAGAAACATTTAGCTCTAGGAAAAAAAAAAGAAAGAAAGGAAAAAAAAAGAAAAAAGGCCCAGAGATGA
>NW_009730676.1:5957-6325 GCF_000703405.1 Apaloderma vittatum
CCCCTGACATTGCCTGAAGATGACACCACACGTACAACACCTGCTTCCCCGGGCCGGAGTCACAGCTCGGGCAGCGCTCAGACACGGCCTGGGCACCGAGGAGAAAGGGAAGGTCAGGTACAATTAGGGCACGAAGCACCCGAACGGTACCTGCAAGCTTCAGAGACGAGGAGGGGGGAAAAGAAAAGAAAAGAAAAGAAAGAGTAAAAAAAATCTGCTGCAAACAAACCTGCAGTACAGTTTGTTTACTCCTCCCTTCCAGCGGGCTGAGATTACAGCGCACGTCACCGGCGCTCCCACAGGACCTTGGCTCTCCCTCCCAGG
This sequence comes from Apaloderma vittatum, assembly GCF_000703405.1. NCBI lineage: Eukaryota > Metazoa > Chordata > Aves > Trogoniformes > Trogonidae > Apaloderma > Apaloderma vittatum. The sequence goes on from NW_009730676.1 coordinate 6,282, forward strand.
TGGCAGCGACGCCGCAGAGCGCCCCGTGCGCGGCACCAACAGCC
>NW_009730676.1:6379-6674 GCF_000703405.1 Apaloderma vittatum
CCTGGCCCTCCCTTCCCTGTCCCAAACCTCCTTTTCTGCCCTGGCTCCCCATTCCCAGCCCTATCGGTGATTTCTGCTGGGGGCAGCCCAGGGCCGGGCTCTCCCCTCTCGCTGGGCTGCCTGACTTTCAAACCAAGCTCCGGGCAGAGGAGCTCCAGGTGGTTGCTTCTCCAGCTCCTGGTGACTTTTAAGTGCAGCTCAGAGGAAAAAAAAAACACAAACGAAAGCTGGTCACCTCCTGCAAAATGCCTGGAAATTGCCTCCCCTCACAGCCCCTGCTGCCGTTCGGCAGCTC
>NW_009730676.1:6843-7299 GCF_000703405.1 Apaloderma vittatum
GAAAAAAGGCAAGCAAGGCAGCACGTCGGCAAGCTCCTACCTGCGCTCCTGCCTTCAGCAGATTACTCCTGCAGTGGCTCAGCCCGTCTCTGCAACTCTGAGGAGCGCTTGCAGGCGCTGAGGCAAAGCGCTTCCTTTTTCAAAAGCGGGGACAAAACCACCCAGAAGGCCCGTTCCGGGTGTGCGGCTGGAACCGAAGGCTCCCGCGGGCTGGGGAGGGGTCAGACACGCGGCCGCTTCCCTCGCAGTGACCCCAGCGCCGGGGCGGCTCACATCCTGCTCAGGAGAAAGCCCTCAAGCAAACCCCGGCAAGCAACGCGCGTTTTTCTCAAAAGAATCGATTTTTCTCATTTCCTTTTTAGGGAAGCCGCGAGGCGACACCGAGCCAGGATCGCCACTCGCACCGAGTCCTGCCAAAACCTCCTTCCGCGGCCGTTTGTGAGTGCAGCCCCCTGG
>NW_009730676.1:8037-8561 GCF_000703405.1 Apaloderma vittatum
TCGGCATCGCCTTCTCTTCATTTTCCCCTCCAGGCCGCTCCGAAGCGAAAGGCGAGGGAGCGGAGCTGCCCCCACAGCCCCCAGACCCCAGTTGGGTCGCCGCTCTGCACCGCAATATCCACGTTTTTCTTTAGGAGCAGCCTTTGCAGGAAAACTTAACAGTGAAACGTGGGACTCCCAAGGTTGAGGCAAACAAAGAGCCCTTTCTACTTCACCAGAAAGTCGGTTTGAAGAAAGTCCCACCGGTCACCAGCCACCCCCACCCGCCGCGATGTCGATGTGCTGCACGGTTTGGAAATTCCCAAGTAGGAGTCAGCATCTTCTGGGAAAGAACGGGCTCTGGACGTGCCTCTGAGCCCCGCAAAGAGGCTGTCTGCACGGCCATGGGCCTAAGAAAAGGGAACAGCACAATAAAAAGAATTTCCTAATGATTTTGTGGCACCATTGACCCTTGTCCTGTCACTGGAAGTCCCTGAGAAGAGCCCGGCTCCGTCCCTCTGACACCCACCCTTTATAATTTATAA
>NW_009730676.1:8594-12012 GCF_000703405.1 Apaloderma vittatum
GACCCGAGGTGCAGAGCCCCCCCTCCCTGGGACGATTTGCAACAGCGACATCAAAAATGTGGGTGATTTTTAAAAATTATTATTTTTTTTTAAATTACAAAATGCAGGTGCTGGGACAACTCGGTGCTTTCTCATCTCGCCTTGCGAGGCAGCAAGTCGAAACAATTCAACTCCTGCTCGTCCCGGGTACAAGTCCAGAAAGCTGGAAGGATCAGGCAGCCCCTAAACCACACCTCCAACTCCTGAACACCTGGGAAAGGTGCCGAAAAATGAGATCACCGCCCGCTTTGAAGAGAATAATGGTTACACTGGAAAAGTACTGACCAAAGTCAGTCACCTCGCAGCTCCGTGGGACAGCAGCAGCTGAGGGGGGGTCTCGGTGTCTCCCCCCTCCAGGGCCAGGCTCCAACCGTTTGCCTGGAAAGGCTGATGAAAGGGAAGATTTCCCATTTGTATCAAAGCCCGTGAAGGAAGATGCGAGTAATAATTGGATTTCGTAAAATTCTTCAAAAGATCATCAGGGACTCCAAGATTTACTACAATCTGCAGAACGGGGAAACACCTCAACCCTATGTTCATCTGTATCTCTGTGGGTGTGATCTGCTTTTTTTTTTTTCCACTTAGCAAACTTCGTTAAACCCTACCCAACCTAATGATGGAGGGATGGAACATCTCCTGGGGAGGAAAGGCTGGAGGAGCTGGGGCTTTTGAATCTGCACTACATTTGGAACAAGATTTATTCACTCCTGCTTACTGTTCTCCCTTTTCGTGCAAGGATTATTTTGGCTGCTCTAAGATCTGAGCGTAATTCTTACCTAGGGTGAAGCTGCTGTTTCCCAGCTAATACACTAAAACATTGTTCAATCTACTCATCAGGACGTGCCCAGTGGCAGCCAAGAGGCAGTGGGGACGGGCTGGGACGCAGGAAGTTCTGTCTAAACTCCCTTCATCATCCGTCTAAAGTCCCTTCATCATCCTCGTAGAGCTACGAGGATGATGAAGGGACTTGAACATCTCTTCTCAGTGGAGTCTCCTGCTCTGGAGACTTTCCAACCCGCCTGGACGCGTTCCTGTGGGGCTGCCCTGGGTGACCCTGCTCTGGCAGGGGGTGGCACTGGATCACCTCTAGAGCTCCCTTCCAACCCTCAACACTCTGTGCTTCTGTAACCCCTTGCATTGATTATAACCGATTACTGATCATTAACCAACCAAGCATCGCTATAAAATCACCGAGTCTGACCTTATAATTTACTGCAGCATTGCCAACACACTTTAAATTGCTGCCGTCTCAAAGCCACACGGGATCCATCACATCCCTGTACCCAAACCCTCTTAGTCACAAACCACAGACCAAGTCCAGGCCTAAGGATGGATCTAACCTCACTCTCTGGGAGTTCAGAGAGTCAGGGCATCCAGCTTGAGCCTCCCTTACTCCTTTTGCTTCCAATCTCCTCTCAACAGTCTGTGCTGACCAGGTCTAAGGTTGAATCTCACCGCATGCAGAGACCTGAGAAGGGTTTTAGAGAGTCAGGAGTCAAATCTGGAGCCTCGTGGTTCAAGAGGAAGAGCACCTTTACCCTCTCATTCCCAATTCCTGGGTAAAACCACCAACCCCAAGTCACCGTTCCTCTCTCTGTACTTTCCACACGACCATTCTAGCCCAAAACCAAGTGGATTTTCCTCTTTATGCTTCTCTCCCAACCACCCCAACCCAACCCCAAAGCAATTTGCTTTTGCATTTCTCCCCATCAAACTGAACCTCAATCAGTCCGTTAAAACTCGCTGAATCCTATCAAATCCATCAAACTTTGCCAAACGACCGTCCCGCTATCACTGCTTTATTTGAGGCACATTCCACTCATTCCCCAGCAAGTAGAGTCCTAAATCAGGATTCCAGGACAAGTGATTTAAATGACTTAAAAAGGGAAACCACCTCTCCCGTGAGATACAGGACCAACGGGGCTGGAAATCCCCAGGCTGAATCTCCTTCAAACTCTGGGTGCAAAAAGACTGGATTTCCAGAAGAGACTGGATTTCCAGAAGAGACTGGATTTCCAGAAGAGAAAGACTGAATTTCCAGAGAAGACTGGATTTCCAGAAGAGACTGGATTTCCAGAAGACTGAATTTCCAGAGAAGACTGAATTTCCAGAAGAGACTGAATTTCCAGAAGAGACTGGATTTCCAGAGAAGACTGGATTTCCAGAGAAGACTGGATTTCCAGAAGAGACTGGATTTCCAGAAGAGACTGGATTTCCAGAAGAGACTGGATTTCCAGAAGAGACTGGATTTCCAGAGAAGACTGGATTTCCAGAAGAGACTGGATTTCCAGAAGAGACTGGATTTCCAGAAGAGACTGGATTTCCAGAAGAGACTGGATTTCCAGAAGACTGGATTTCCAGAGAAGACTGGATTTCCAGAGAAGACTGGATTTCCAGTGAGGATCCTCCCTGCCGGCCTTCCAGGCATCCTCCCCGCAGCTGCAGAGCATGGAAGAACCCCACGGGAAAGCAACTCTTACGAAAGGTCATCCCTCCCACTTTCCCTTCCCCAAAAGAGGGTGGTGGGACAGCAGATGCTGCAATTCTGAACTCTAGAAGGGACGGCAGCGTGGCCGGGACAGCTTGCGGTGAGCGTTACCGACCTCGGGCCCATTTTCTCACCTCTCACACAACGTCGGCGTCTCTCGCACCGTCAGAGCCCTGTTTGGGCTGGTTTTGCCGAGCGCGCTCACGCACCCCGGGCCGGGCTGCCGGCAGAGCTAATCCCCTGCGCTAAGCTGACAAGCCGGGTCACGACTCCGGGCGACAGGTTTAACTGCACAAGGCGAATATTTCCAGGATAAACCAAGAGGCAGCAGGTGGCTGACGGGTAACTAAGAGCAGCTCTCTCTTTTCGGGCGCCGCATTTTGCTGCCTGCTCCTTCGGGAAGACCCTTCGCCGTCCTCCAGCCCGGCCTTGCCCCCCGCTGGAGCGGCCATCAGGAGGTTTAGGGAGGTTAAGATGAGCTACACGTCTCCTCCCGCTTTTGCGGGTGCGTTGTTGCCCTCACTGGGCTATTTCTGAACCAACAGCAGTTTCATCTTCTCTGACTTTAGGTTCTGCTGCCACCCAGGTAAAAGGTATCACCCAAAGGGTACCGCTGGTCCGGAGCAGGCGTTTTGCTTCAGGTTGATAAAACGATGGAATAACTACGGCGAGAGGCGCCAGGGCTACGAGCTCCTTCACGCAGGGACTGAGCCGGAGCACGAGCCGGCCACACGGCCAACCTTTCCCACGGCAGGGCTAATCCCACCCACAAATACCTCTTCTCCCCACGGTCATATTTATGCTTCTGGAAGAAAAGCAGGATTGTTTCCCTGCTGAAAGCAGATGCCCACGAGGCTCGCTCTTCCCCCTCCACGAGGAGATATGGCAGGA
>NW_009730676.1:12103-12316 GCF_000703405.1 Apaloderma vittatum
AAAAAAAAAAAAAAAAAAGGGAAAGAAAGAAAAAAGCAAAAGCCTGGAGACCAGCCCCAAGAGAAACCTGCAGTTAGGACGCAGAAAAAAAAAATTACAGTGACTTTCAACGCAGCCGTGGGCCTGACTCAGCTCCTGCTTCAAAGCGAAACAGGTTTGGGATGGCTCTGACTCATTTTCTGCTCCACGGGCTCCCTCGGAGCCAGTGGCCAC
>NW_009730676.1:12378-14144 GCF_000703405.1 Apaloderma vittatum
CAAGCGCAGAGCGCGGTGGGGGCACACCCCTGCCCCGGCAGCGTCACCGCTCTTGCCTCCTCTCAAATCGACTCAACAACAGCAGAGCCAAGCACCTCGAGGCTGCAGCCAGACCCTCCCGGAGGAAGGCAAAGCTGCTCAAGTGCCGTGGATTTTTCTGTGCTGGCTTCACACACTTGCAAAAGTGAATTTTTATTATTTTTTTTCCAGCCTTCACTGCCTTTGTTCTTCCCCTCTGCTCCCTGGCCACTTCACATACTTGGAGCAACCATTCACCCCAGAACCTTCTATGGTTTCATTGGGAGCAGACAGCACTTCGAGCACGACGTCAGCTCCAGAGGGAAGCGAGCAGCAGAGCAAAGCAGGAACCACAGATAACTCGGCCTCCCAGGGACATCTGGAAAAAGGATAAAGACGCCGCCTAAGGTGCACTCTTTATTGCAAGCATTAGCTGGATATTACGTATTTCTAAAGATAAGCTCCTAAACCTCCAGCAAAGCTGGTTATGGATCCACTTACAGCAGCATTTATGACTCAACTATCACAAAATACTTTTCTGTCTCGTAAGAAATTAAAGCTCAGAAGTTGAAGGCAATCATTTCCCCAGAGCCGAAAGCCGTGCGCAGGACTGGTTAGCTTCTGCGATCTCTCTCCTCCTACCCCACTGCTTTCACTGCCGACAAGGGAAACGTTCTCCCTTTGCGTACCGAGATCCCCGGCCCGTTTACAGCGAAGCACGAGTTAGAACAGGGCACACAGCCCAACCTCCAAAAGTGGGACTAAATCGCACCGTTTCAGTTCAGGCAGTTAATTCACAACCCGTCAGCAAAAGAGCCCCATTAGAGCTGAACGCGGAGAAGGCAGCATCTGGCCGACAGCTCCCGCACTAGAGGACGGCTCAAGTCATGAAGGAGGACTTTGCCAAAGATGCTGAGAGCACTTCAAGCTCCCCAGGCCTCAGCCAAGCCGACGGGAGAGCCCGTTTCCATTTTGCATGATGGCACAATCCCAAGTTATGCATCCAAAAGTGCATCCTGGGTCGCAAAAGGTGAGCCAGGCGCAAGGAACCAGCTTCCCGCTCAGCACCTGGACTCTGCTCCTCAGCATAAACCGAGAGCCACTACATCACGGAGCTGGCACCACCTTCCAGCACTCCTCTCTGGGGATTTTTAAAGGTTACACGCTTGCCTTCTTGCCCAAGTTAACTTCAGCAGTACATGACTAAGACAGAAAGTGAATCTAAGAGATGGAATACAAAGTCCAAGAAACAGCCACAAAGACGTGAGCCTAAAGCTTGGAAAGGAAGCAGAGTGCAAGGACGAAGCCCTGGGGACTGCGATAAACAGGTGGCTGGGGAATTTTCACATCTCCTCGCAAAAAAATCCCCCCCTCCCCGCCCTGTGACTTGGCAGAAAACTTCCAGACCGGAAAGGGGTTTTAAACAAAGCAGGGATGGAAACCCAGCAAGCGTGGCCACTCTTCAGCTCCAGGCGTTAGGAGAAGGGGATCTTGCCTTTCGCCAGCACAAGGGACGCTTTCCCCAAACGTCTGTGCCGCACGCTGGACAACTTCAGCTCCCTCTTTCCGCTCTCTCCGAAGGGCTTCCTGCCCTCTTTTTGCCTGTCCTTCCCCGAACAGTTTTCTTTGCAGGAGCCGAGATCACGGCACTGCAGAGCCCAGCAGAGGCAGCGACTCCAAGACGAGCATCCCCGCGCTCACAGCGAGAGAGAGAAGCAGAGAAAGAGTTTGCTTTCCTCACAACTTCT
>NW_009730676.1:14164-14407 GCF_000703405.1 Apaloderma vittatum
TCACCACAACCAGAAAAAAAAGCACAGACTCCCCCGTTCTCCCCAAACCCTTCAGGGCTGCGCCGTTGCCCACAAGAGAAGGATTTGTTAGCACAGCCAGGGAACCCAACAGCATCCCAGAGCGTAACTTCAGCAAAGCCTGCGCTCTGTGGGGTTTATTTTCTCTTGATTGTGAAATGTTTTACTTGCTACCAAAGATGGGAGACGGTGTCGCCACCCAGACAACGGCAGGCGACCCCCCCC
>NW_009730677.1:0-10231 GCF_000703405.1 Apaloderma vittatum
TCCTCGCCCAGCTGGGGCTGTGCAGCCCCGGCCACCCTGCCCAGGGCTCTGGCATCCTTTTGTTCCTCCCTGCAGCCCCGGGGACAGTAAAACCAGATTTGAAAGGCAGCAGAGGAAAATGCCAGTTCTGCGGGGCTGGGCAGGCTGGGACGTGCAGCTGTCTCAGGACAGCAGAGCTGAAGTGAGTGTCCGTTGCTGACAAGGATGCCAGCCAGCAATTTATTTTCCACATTAATTTTGATTATGGGTTCTTATATGGTTGCAGAGTCCAATTTTCACAAGGGAAATTTCTCCCCTACACACGCAGGACAACAAATCAGACTGACCTAAAGTTGTTCTTTCCTAAATTTCTTGTGGAATCTTGGCTGGATACAAGTTGTCTCAAACGCAATTACACTGTCATAAATAATTTTCCACCTCTTTTTTCTGTTTCAACCATCCCCCTCCCCTGCGGTCAGTGGAAATTTCCCCCTTTTATTAGGTTAGGCTCTTTGGCACTGAGAAAAACTCTGCGCTGATGGCATCATTGTCTGTGCTGAGCCAAATCCTTGGAGATCTCCCTCCCACCAACACAAAGGCCAGGGCTGGAGAGCGAAGCCCGTAGCTGGGAAAAAAAAACGCCCCCCCCGCCACGAGCGTCGGGACTCCTGCCCTGGCTTGGGAAACACCCGCACCCTGGGTGTCACAACCTGCGAGCACCCACAGAAACCCCAGGGAGCCCAGGAGCCAGAGCACTCGCCCTTGGCCAGGGCAGGAGGGACTGGTTAAAGCTCATGCTTTAGTCAGATACGTGCTAGAAATGCTTCACCGCAGTCAGATGTCAGCGCAGGGTTATTACACACGCATTTCTCAGGGTTTTGGCCAAAACGCACCGCTCTGCAGCGCCTGCTCGGCTCCCGAGCCGCTCCCTGCGCCTTCCTCGTGGCAGAGCCGGGCGTACGTGGCTGAGTCCTTCCAGACAAAGGGCTTGGCAATGTGACTAACATCTGCCACATGTGGACACGTCCCCCTGCTATTTAGTGCTCGACTGTGCTCTGTTTTACTGCGCCTTTCATATGAGCTGCATCCCCAAACCACTTCACAGAGTAGACTAATTAAAATCATGGGTACAAAGCCATGTTGGGGAGAAAAGGCCCTCGTTAAGCCCTCCAGAGAGCGGGGGGGTCACGTTCAGCCCCCAGGCTGCTCTGCAGGGTGAGGGGCCGACCCCTCCCTGCCTCAGTCACACCCAGCCCCAGTCTGGGCAGATTTCATGAATTCAGCCCCTTCCAGGGCTGGTGAAGTTTCCGAGGGTCGTTACAAGTGCTACTGGTCCTAAAAGCCCTGTGTTCCTAGCAGGGCTCGTGTGCTTTGGCATTGGTGGGAGAGGGGCAGCCCTGGTGGGGCAGGGGGGCTGCAGTCACCCCTCGGTGTGTCCCCAAGCCCGGCTGCCCTGCGCCAGGCCACGGCCTGCACCGCCGACCGGAGTGGGAAGGACTGAGGGTCCCTTCTCCGGGTCCCCACCGGCAGCCTGTGGGGCACGAACGATGTGTCTGGGGCCACAGATCCCATTCTGCAATGCGGCAGCAAAGCCCCAAACAGCCAGATGCATCTTCTGCAGTGAGGAGTTTGTTTCTTGACACTTCACTGCCCTCCAAGGGATGAGACAGTCTCGCTCTGTCCTTACGTGGGTTCTGGTTTCTGTCCCAATGAGTAGAGCTCGAATTAAATCATATCAGAAACATTCCGGAAAGCATGAAGTAAGTTTTACTTTGAGGATGAAAAAGTGTGGGGGGAAAAAAAGAGATGATTCGGTGCAATTGCCCTGTCCCATGTTAGTAGCTGATGCACAGGAAAACATAGAGGAGCCTGAGACCACGAGCCGTGCGAGAGCGCTGCCAAGACTGCGAGCGGCATTGCTCAACAAGTGGAAAGTCCAGGTAAAGCCCATCCCCGGCTCCACATGTGGTAGTGATTTGGGCAGATCCTCTGTCAGAGCGGGTGACATCATGGCAAGAGGTATTTACAACCACAAGGAGAGCTCAGCGCGGACCTTGGCCCCTTCCCCTTTTTTTTTTTTTTTTGTTTTATTCTGAGCTGTTATTATAACGTATTATTTATGAAGTGGTGAGAGCACGAGCAGCACAGTCCTGCCAAACTTAAAGCACTTCTCATTTAACAGAATGAAAATTATTTTAACATGAGTATCTGAAGCAAAGATCCACAGACTCTGGACAGCTTTATAGGAGCAGACTATAAATTCTGAGCTCGCAAACGTATTTTCTTCACCAATAGGCTCTGCTTCACCTCTGGAAGTCTATTTTCAAGGAGCACAAGACATCTCTCCAGCAGTTTCCAGGGGAGGCTGTTTGCAGCTGTCACAGGCATCCGCTGCCTCTCCGTCCCCCCCAACTCGGCCCTCGGCAGGGTGGGCTGCTGCCCTGGCGGTGGGAGCAGCCCCTGCAGAAAGCGACATGTGTCCCTCGGGCGGTTTGGGATCGCTGAACAGAACTGGTCCTGTTGAGCTCAGACCAGGACACGCTGGAGCCCTGCCCAGATCTCGCTGCCTGTGCCCACACGAATGCGAAACATCATCGGAGCGAGGCCGACGCCGCAGGCATCCTGCTCTCCTGATTACTGGGGAGGACACTTCCCCTGTGTCCCTCTCTGTCCTTGATGGCAGCCCTGGTGCAGAGACCTGCCCCAGCAGCGACGATGCTCCTGGCGAGCAGGACCAGCCCGAGGGACACAGCGGCAGCTCCTGGCACAAAATCTGGATGAAGACACCTTGTGGATGAAAGTCCCCGAGCCCCGCTCGCCACACGCTGCACCACCCGGAATCGTACGAGCCAGGGAAACCGTGCAGTGGATGCAAACGTGTAATCGGGAGTTTTCCACTGACAAAAGCGGCGACCGGTCGGAGCCTAGTGGGGCTGCAAGGGCCTGGCCCAGGCTTGGGTCCATTTTGCATAGAGATGGAGAGCTGGGATCTCCAGTCATCTCTGTTCCTGGCACTCGGAGGTGACCTGCTGACGCTGGGATGTTTTGCTTTGCTTCCTCGCCTGGGCCGAACGCAGCCAGCGGGTATTTGTATTTCGTTCTCACATAGCTTCGAACGCCAGTTGCTGTCATATTATATTTGTTTGGGGTTTCGTGTCAGTTCAGTACGCTACTGAAATATATCCTCCCCACAGACGAAGGCTGTTGGGAAACCACAAGCTTCATGAAATTCAGAATTGGTAAGCAACAAAATTATGAAACCACAGGAAATGAAATGAGCAATTCCTGCAATTCTTGCTTTTTCTCTCAACTCGTCCATCGCTCTTAGAAAAATGTGCATTAAATGGGGCGTTAGCAAATGCTTCCTGTCCTCCAGTCAGATTCCCGGCTCTCCCAGTGTGGAGTGGGTGCTGAGAAGGATGGAGGGGAAGAGCAGTAGAGGGTAACGCTGACTCATACTGACAGACACCACAATGCTGGGAGTGGAAAAATACATCAGGACCAGTGGGAAGAGGATGACAGAGATCCCCACGATGACAATAGGCAAGTGACACTCGTGACCCGCCAGCACTCGCGATGATCACCGAGGGCAGCCTGGCAGCTCGGGGCGCAGCAGCTCGCCCTGGCTTTGCTCGGTGTTTTATGGGCTGACGCTCCGTCCTGCTGCTGGCGGCTCCGTGCTGCGGCTCTGCTGTCGTCTCCAGCTCATGCACCGTGTTGGTCCTGCTCAGCCTCGTGGGAGAAAGGCACCAGTTCTGGGACTGTGACCCAGAGCAGGTGCAGCGCAGCTCACAGCACAGCTCTTTGCTGAGTTGAGCCTCGTTCCGTGATGTGGAGCTCTGGGGTCCTTCCTCCTCACCCAAATCCTTGTTGCAAGTGCAGTTACAGACTGAGCAGCAAAGCGACTGCCGTGATCCCGACTACGGCAGCGCTTGCCCACTGCAGTTTGGTTTGCATTTCGCTGATGACATGTTTATGGGGTGATGATGCTGGGGCAATGGCCCCTGTGGGTAAGTGAGAGACATCAGCATTTTTTCCCCCGTTCGAAGAACACACTAGTTGCACGAATAGCCAGAAGCTGGAAGTTGTGGTACGGCTAAATCCAGGACTCCATGATGCTTCGAGGCACGATTCACATTGCTTCACAAGAACAGCGACCACAGAAGCCGCAGACCTTTTCTTCACGTCACCAAGGTGCAGCTCTAGCCTGGCGTTGGACAGGCAGCCAACGCAGGCTTGCAAACAAGCAAAGCAGCAGGGCACTGCTTGCAGCCACCCTCGTACTTCATCTGGCTCTCAGAAAGGCAGAGGGTGATGGCAGGGCCTGTAGATTGCAGACATGCACATGTCTTCCCCGGACACAGGGGTTTGCAGAGGGGCCGGGAAATTGCCAGTGATCACACTGATGCGGTTTTCGGTGATTTCTCCCTCCAGGACAGACGCGTCGCATTGCTCGTGAACAATGTTCCCTGCAGCGTTGGTGTCAAAGCACCTGCTTGCCCCATGGGAGGGTGAGCCGGGATCTCCATGGGGCACACGTGGCGGCTCCGGGCCCTTCAGGAGATCCTTAGAGTCGGCAGAGAGGGAAGCAGCAACTCCTGAGCACCGGGCGTGCCTCAGGGAGAGCAGCTGCTTCAGGGCATCGCACGACGCTGGCTCCAGCGGGATGTCCTGGTGCCTCACAAGAGCTGCGAGTCTCCAGGATTTCCCCAAGAAATGTCAAGGGACAGCACAGAAAATGATGCTTTTCAATAACAAGGAAATACTCCCTGAATGAAACCAGATCTGTTTATTTTGAGTTCACTGTTGCAAATCATTGCAAAGAGAACCCAGTCCTACAGAATGGATCCAATGTGGATGTGAACCACATGAGATGCAGGTTTGATCCAGCACAGAAACATTCTGAATTTGCTTTTTTAAATCTAATTTCTTATTGAAACAATGTGGTTTGCATGAAGGTTTTGATGTCTTGTTTTAAAACCACACATCTAATTTTAAATGTTTAAGGCTTATAAATAATACAGTAATTTCGATGCAGCCAAAGAAGATCTCATGCGAGAAACAGATAAATCAGTAAATCAGTACCTCATTTACATGTTTAACATGTGCCACATTTCATTCCCTATCCTCCTTGGATGAGACTCAAAGGGACTCTCCAAAGAATTTGCCCCCACATCCCTGCTTCATCCCGAGATAGAAACAAATTCCAGTTGGGAAGAAACAACTTTTATCACAGATGCCAGCAATTAAATTGTCCATTAAACAAAACACTCACCTTATTTTTCCCTTTTGTCATTTGCTGGGATGGGAAATAATTCCTGCCGTAGCTGCATTCCACCAGGAAGCCTTCCCAGCACATCCCGGGCTGCTGCGGTGGACACAAACTCCTAGGATGAAGGGCAGAGCATAAGCGAAGGCTTTAGGGAGCCAACAGCTAAGCTGAGGTTGCTTTAATGTCCCCCACACAATCTTCCCAGGCAGCACCACTGCTGGGAACTGCTCATTTTCACCTGCGTTTGTGCCTCTCACCAGCTGCCCAGCAATCACTCAAGTATTCACTGATTTCCTCCTCACTTCCACCTGAGATAGCTGCTCTCTCCTGCAGAAGGGTTAATCTCAGTCAATTAATGCAGCCACTCCAGCCATGAAAATGAAACATGCCCAATTACTGTCTCTCCTCCCACGTGTCAGAGTGAATTCTCATTAGCACTTGCTTACAACCGAGAATGCACTAATGGGGGTGTTGGATGTGTTAATGGAAGACATTTTCCTTCGTCCTTTGGCAAGTCCAGCTGTTCCCATTAAGGAAGTGTGGAACTTGCTTGGGAAGAGTCTGCACAGCCAGGCTTCAGGGGCACGACGTGTTAAAAAAGAACGGAGCACCCAGAAGTGCTGCAGTAATTCGAGTCTCACCAGCATCCCAGCGTGTGTCCCTCTGCTCTCCTGACTAGTGCTGTCAGATTTCTGCAAGGTAAAGGGACCTAATTTGGAGCCTCTTTATCAGCTGATGTTGGTCACCACGTAGCTCTTGGCCTTAAAAGAACGGCCCCTTTAGCCCTGGTTGGGAGGCTGGTTAATTCCAGAGGAGCTAGATGCTTGGGAAAGGATGGTATGTTTGCAAGTGATGTGTTGTTTGGGCAGTTTCGGTATTTCATTGCAAAGCGAATGGGAAGAATGTGAGAAGCAAAACCTGAGCGTTTTTACGCCTTGCTGAGAAAGCCCGGGCAGCTGGTCTGAGGCAGCCATGGGGGGCTCTGCCAGCACAGCCTGCTCCCGGGCACGGCTCCACTGGGCCCCCCAGGAAGTACTTGATGTGGCCCCAGTGCAGGTCTGTACTGGAAATAAATGGAAACACAGAGAAGAAAAAGCTATCATGTGACTTTTGCTGAGGTTTCAGAAGGGACACAGGCCAACATAACTCTCCTTTCAACTGATTGAGCTGCCATTAAACGCTGCATTGCCCCACCCTTTCCCACTTCTCGCATCAGAGGCGGGCGATGGACGGGCAGAGGAGCGCGGAGGGAGCTGGACCCTTTCAGTCCAGGGTGCCCCAAACCCATGGGCATGGAGGGGGAGCATCAGCGGAGCAGGGAGTGGCAGCAGCACGACGTCCCTGGCACCGATTTCACAGGGATGCTGCAGCCCTAACCAAAAAGATACTGTTTGTTTAGTTTGGCAAGGAAATGCACTTTTCTTTCACTGTGTTTATTGACATATGAATCAGAGCTGGCACCGAGAGCGAGGACTCAACAGTTGTGTACAAGCAAGAGAGCGTGTGTCAGGCAGCGCAGTGAAAGCTGCAGTAATGAGACTATTAATCATGTCACTCCCAGCCAGGGAAACCCCACAGTCCCCGTGCGTGGGACACTCGGGCTGCTCGGCGAGAGGGAGCCCTGTCACGTGGCTGCCGTGCTGCCTGCCCTGCGCCGGGAATCGCTTCTGACACCTCAAGATGTGGGCTTGTGCCGCTGCCCCTGGTGTCACCCCGGAGACCCCAGCCCAGGCGCTGCTGGTCGAGCGATGTCACGGATCCACCTGCGCTGCTCCGACCTTCCCACGCGCTGAGCTGAGATGGCTCTTGACACGCCAGCGAAGCTCCTGGCACCACGGCAGCCCACGCTGTCACTGCTGCTGGTGGCAGTGCCCACAGGGGGACTGGTGCTCCTCCTGCCCTACGGTCCCGAGCCCATCTCACCTGTCCAGGGCCACCTCCAGCCAGCAAGGGTCTGCATCCTCCCGCAGCTCAGCTCTGCCCACGCTGGCGACTCCTTTTCTGCTTCCACTCGTCCCCGTGGACATGTGCCCTCTGCCTCCCCCCGCAGCTCTGCCTTCCCAGAACAGCAAGTCAAAAAAAAAAAAGCACAGCAATTTTCATTCAGGATTAATAGACATTTTATCCATTATTTTTCATAACTTGAGAGGATTTATTTTGTTTGATCCTGGGATGTAAAATCTTCCCCTTCAGGGAAATTCCCACTGAAAGCACTAACCTAAGTAAGAGGATTTCTTGTAAAATTTCAGAAGAAGCATTCTTTTGAAAATAATGGCATTTCAGGGAGAGTTTGCAATGAGAGTTTGACTTTGAGCACAACACTCAGCTTTAATTATGGAGCTGTTCCTGCTGCTTCATTAAACAGATAAAATAAATAATAACAAGAAGCAGATTTGCTTAATGTCACTGTGCAGTTAGTGTGCGAAGTTCGGTTTGACTCAAGTGCTACATCAATGTCTCTGCTCATACTTCAAGCGTGGCGCGTCGTGATAGCCATTGCGTGGGGTGGGCAGGGTGCGGTTGGAGCATCCTTCCCCCACGGGGTCCCTGGCCCGGCCGAGCTGGACCCCATCGCTCCCGGTAGGCTGCAGCACCGGCCTCGGTGGTGCCCGTGTCTCTGGAAGCAGGCACACCCTTCACTGTGTTTCTGCAAGATGATCTGTGAGCAGCCGAACCTGGCCAGGCAACACGAGAGAGCTGAGCTTGCCTGTGCACAAAAAAGCCTCTTTGTGTTTATCATCTGCCAGCAACACTCCCCTACCCTATGCCACAGCTGCTCTCGTACCGCTCGGTATCCATGAACTGCTGGAGGAGGTTGGTGAAGTCAGGAAAATGCTGGATTATGGGCACTGCGCTGGGTCCCCTGTTAACAGTCTCTTGGCAAATGGAGCCGTCACGGCAGCACGTATTTCATGGAGGGTGGCAGAGCCCCAGGCCGGCTGCGAGTAATTCAGCCGGGGGGAAACGAAGTGAGATCTCCCCCTGCCCAGCTGCAATCCCGCAAGGAGAGCGCGGCACCGAGCAGGGTCTGCAGGAAAGGATGGGCAGGACTGGCTTTGTTTGATCTGCGGCTGTGAGGACCAAGGGGGATGTGAGCATCGTCCTCAAATATGCACAAGGTTATTGCTGAGAGTAAGGAAGTTATCCATCCTGCGGGTGCCCGGGGACAGGTGAGGCAGTGATGGGCGAGTGTGGCGGGGACGAGGCAGGAGGATCTCGCTGTGGCTCAGCCTGGGTGGCCGCGGGGATTGAGTGGCAAACCCGTTGCCCACACCCAGGAACCAGCTCCCAAGAATCAGACACCATCGCCGCTGCTCGTCTTCTAGATACTCTGATTAGAACAATGGAGCTGATTAATGCAAACCAGATAGGAAATGCAGAAAGAGGAGGAGGGTGGATGGAAACCGCTTGCTCGCCTGGGAAGGCGGGAGCCACGTCCTCCTCCCTGCCCTGAGCGACGGGTGCGGTGAGGGCAACGCCGGCGCCGGGGGAGCTCCAAGCACGGACCTGCACCCGCGCCCTGGCTGGCGAGGGTGTAAAGACGTGCTTGGCTTTACTATAGCGAGTGTTTCTGCTGGGGTCTGTGCACTCGGGGCACACAGGGTACGGCTGAGGTGCAGTGAAATCACAAAACACAGGAGACGGGTGAAAGAGAGAGGAAACCCCTTCCTGGTCGCCTTCATTTGGAGCTAGTGCAAGATCTCTCCAATCTTAGCATATAAATTAACTTTTAAATTAAACATGAATTTTAAGTTGATGACATCCCTTTAAATAAACAACAACATCAGTATCTTGCTAGCAATCAGCTCCTGATGAATTATCTGTGTTTGCACCAACGTGCTGTTATTGTATAGCGTCTGCAGTTCCTCCATATATTGCAGCATCCTGAATCAAAAGAATCTTTCACACGAACATCACGGTCTGAAAACAATAGAACTGAACACCACTTCTTCAACTTAAATTGCTAACAGACCACAAAACTAAATAGATTTTTTCCATCTGAGAACTCTTTGCAGCAGAGTCGATCCTGACGGGCGCAGTAATATCTCTGAATAGTTGCGCAGGAAGCGGATCTCGCCAATCACTGCAGCTTTTGCTCAGACGTTGGGGAGCTCTGGCAAACACCCCCGGCACAGTCTGGGCTCCATGTCCGTGGTCGCACGTGATGCTGTCGCCTTCCCTCGCAACGCAGCATTTGGACCCGCTCCCAGGTGAGGGCTAGGGCGGCTCCTCACCCCCCCGGCACTGGACGGTACCTCGGGTCACACCCGAACCACCCAAAAATGCCGCCCAGAGATGCTGGGTTCACCTCTCACCACTGCTCTGTCAGTGAGGCAGAGCCCATGGCCCGAAGGGGGCTTGCTGCAGGGGGGGCACCTGCTGCCTGTTCTGAGCCCACCCCGGCCACCTCCCAAGGACACTGAGGCTTCTCGCTCATGTTTTGGTCCAAAATCTCAAAATCAGGAAACAAAGCTGAGCTCAGATTTAGCTTTCCCCTCTGAGTTACTTTCTTGGCAAAAATACAAGCTGTGTGACAGCTGCTACTCCAGACAGTAAAAATGTTCATTCATCACATAAAATAAAAATCCTTGTTGCTTTTCAGCCGAGAACCCATGTAATCACCATGTAACTAAATTAGAAATGGGTGACTTTGCTTAGTTTCAGTTTCACGTGATCCAGACAAGACCTGTTTGCTTGACTCATCTGAGAACTTACTTGATTGCATCTTCAAAAGTTCAGTAATGTTCAGAAAAAGAGATACCTTTTCTGATATCTAGTTAGTGCCTGCCACACCTATTTTACCATGCTAACTTTTATATTCACAGTTCCTGATGTCAAAATGAGGCTCTTTGAACTCAGACTTTGCAAATTTTCTCATTGCTGGGATTATTTTTCTGCCACTTGATTGGAGGTGCGATGCCCAGGAGTGGGGGGGATGCCCAAGACAGGGGGGTATGTCCACGAGTGGGGGGATGCCCA
>NW_009730678.1:0-1451 GCF_000703405.1 Apaloderma vittatum
GAATTGTTCTATGATTCTATGATTTTTAGTGATGCCCTAGTGAAATAAAAACACTTCTGTTGCTGATATGTTAGTTAGAACACTTGCTCCCTGAGTATAGAGCAACATGAAAAGGAATAAATGAGGTGAAACTTATTTTCAGAAAATATAACTGAAGTTCTCAGTGCACCTAAACATAATTTTTTTAGTGGGTTCCATAAATTTCATTTTGATAGGATTAATGTCAATAAATTCACAGTACTGTCACCAGAAGTTCAGAAAGTGTTAATCGCACAAAACTTCTTATGCATAAAATGAAGACATTTTAGCTAAGCCTTAAAAGTGCAAACACAACAAAGGGAAGAACCTGAGCACTACAGCAGGTGACAGATTGCCTGTTTTTTTAGGGTAAAAACTCTCAGTGAAACCTCCCTTCAAATTGTGCAGCATATTCAAAGCAAATCATTGAAACTTCAGACAAAATTCTAACTGGTAATTTTGCAGAAAATTTGTAGGGTAAGATGAAATATATCAGAAATTAAATCTTCTCTGTTCTGTTTACCCTGACATGTGCAGACTCACTGCACGTAGGAAAGACAACAGTATTTCTGCGAGTAACCAAGGCTCGGTTTCCATGGGGAGCACGTGCATATCCAGAACAAGTAGTTTGGTAAGTAACGTAATTCCTGAATGCTCGTTTCCCACGGTTTTGCATAAGATGCGAGCTCAGAGTTTTGCTCCTCTGCTGTGTATTAAAGTATCAGCTTTGGTCAAAACTTTTTCTGAAATTAGGACATTTTAACATCTCTTTCACAAGTACATTCTTCAAGATCTAATATGGGGAGAGCTTAGACTAAAGCTTGTATCTCCAGGGCAACCTAAAAGGGTTTATCAGGGCCACCAACTTCCATGAGACTTGGATGAATACAATACCTTTTAAGCTTCTTCCTATATCTCAAATGTGATTACCTAATTACCGAATATGTCTAAAATCTCTTTAGGTAGCAGCACACTTATTTAAAAGTCTTTTCCTTAGGAAATCAGAGTAAAAAATGTTCTGGTTTTAGGGGCGTGTGCTTTTTTTTTTTTCTTTAAAACTAAATGCAGGTTGACTCTCTGAAATTTGCATTCATTACTATCATTTTATGAAAGTAAGCTGGAAAATAGTAATAAACTCCCACAAGACAAAGGCAGCTGTAAATATAGGAAAAAGATCTACAAATTGGGGAGGAGAAGTGTAACACTGAGTCAAAGCATTCAGGTAGCAAGATTGTGAGAGAGAAATGTTGATTATTCCTTCTTTCTTCAGTAGACTGATACGTTACTTTTACATGATTAACGTTTCATTCTGGTAACCAGACAACAATGCAGCAAAGGAATAAAAGTTCATTCTTATCTGGAAAAAGTGAGCATGAGTTCATCTTACTCCTTTCTATTGTAAAAAAAAAAAAAAAAAAAAAAAAAAAAAAAAA
>NW_009730678.1:1482-83339 GCF_000703405.1 Apaloderma vittatum
AAAGATAAGTACTGTGGAGCCACGGCTTTAATACTCTCCACAGCTCTTCACAAAAGCCTCAGCGAAATCTGGGTCCTGTCATAGCATGACACGAAGATAATCTGTGTGGGACCTTCCTTTCTGATTAGGAGGTGCTTTCTCTTAAACAGATGGAAAGAAACTCTCTTGGTAAGGAACCCCTCCTCCTCCAAAATATGGAAGCAAATCTTTAGAGAAAGGCTTAGTCAGAATTGCATGGAATCCAGGTTAAACCATTTTCCCTGGCCTTACAACAGTACCAAATGCCTCTGCATATGTGCAGCTCCTTAACTTCATCCAAAGCAGAGCTCTAATCCAGGCAAGATTTCAACCTGCAATATAGGCCTTTGTAGCATTAACATCTGAACGTTCCTGAAAACTGCAGTTTATCAAGTGTTATATACTCTGTCAGCTCTAGGGAGAAAGGAAACAAATGGGTGACTGCAAGGCTTGATGGCTGTAAATCTATTACCAGGAAGAAGGCAGATGTACTGCTTCTATTCTACGGAGTTACTCCTGATTTGCACTGAGGTAACTAGGATCTGAGTCACATCTGTCACTTCTATCTAATTCAAATTCCTTTATTTAGTGAAAATAAACATAAATTTATTTACTTAATAATGATTTTAAAATGAACCCTCTTAACAAATCCTAAGGAAGCTTTGCACTCGTATCTATTGCTGTTATTCCTTTCTTCAGCATGAAAAGCAAAGCCTTGGAAGGAAGGAATAGATAAACTGAGTCCTACACCCCATCCCAGTGATCCCTCATCCATTCCGTCTTCTCAGAGAGAAAGAATGGATATTTTTAATTAAAAATATAACCTCTAAAATACTTAATTCCTCATTCTCCTAGAGTACTGCCTACTCAGGGAAGATTTAAAGCATTTAAAAATTTGCAACTAGTTTCATTCTTAGCACTCTGCAACCTGTGGTTTGTACATTCACCTACATGTACAACTGAAGCTTCAAAAATAAAACTTTATTATATGTTCTGTTAATTCTATGAGGATAACAATTTATGTTGCCTACATTATTTAATCAGAGATACTGAAATCAGAAAAAAATTAATATTTTTTTGAATTACAATTTTTTAATGTAGATCTGAGAGACTACAAGCTTCACTTGAAACTGCCCAAACAATTCTGATGATTATAATCATTACGTTGGAAATATTATAGTAACAATATAATATAATATTTGTTCTAAAGGTGGCCACTTCAAGTAAAAATTGAAAATAAGAGCATCATACAAAAATTACATGGCAAAGAAACCATGAAAAGAAAGACAAAACATTCCGTAGTTTACCATCCTAGACTTGGAAAGATTTAAGCTTTGCTTCCAAAGCTAAACGTATAACTTGATGCAGAACACAATCAAATTTGGCTGATTCAGTTTTGATTTGACACTACCTGAATATCAACCTACAACACTTACAAAACCCAACAAAACCCAATGCAAGAAAACCCACCAGAGAACATGTCTGAAGGATCCAGTTTGAAACCCAGCTCTCTGCAACATGAGACAGGAGGTGGCCGCAAAGCTTTCCCAGCGCCTGGGCCAATGCCTGTACAAACCCCGGCACGTTGGAAGCAGCACTCCGTTAGACGCTCTGCTTACAGTTTTTCTAAACTTCATCTCTTTCCCATTCAAAGGCTCAATCCAGAAAGGAAGCTGCTTCTCCCAAGGCCACTCTACAACCCTACCGCTGTCTCACTTTTCACTAATGTACCTGCACCGCGTCCTGAGCACGGGCGACGACCTCCGACGATGCGTGTCCAAAAGCCTTCTCCCACACCGTGTGGAAGCCTGTCTGGCCTGTGGCCTGTCGGAGCAACGGAGACCATTGCTCTGTCAAATGACCGGCCTGTTCACCGCCGAGAACGCCAACTGCCCGTCCCGCCGAGGTGACCCTCGCCCCACAGCAGAAAAGGCGGGAAAAGTCCCACGTCTGGTACCGGGCAGGGACATGGGGCTACTTCAAAGGCACATACAGGTCTGCTGGGTCCAAATACACACTGAAGTAGGTAGTGAGAGGCTTTAAAAAAGCATAACACACTAGAGGTGTAATTAAGTAAATATTAATACGCTTTACGTGTGCTGAACTGTTTATCTGGACAGCACTATCACATTTACATGCAGTAAGCACTGAGGGCGACTCCTGCCATGTGAGACAAGGAAAGACTAAGAAAGTAGAAGAAATTAGAGAAGCAGTTGCTCCCTACCTTTTGGGAAAAAACCATCTTTCTACAATATAAGAGATGATGATTTTCGTGGCAGGCCCGAAATAAAATAAACGCACTTCTTATTTTATTTTTGGTCAGGAGAACCTTTAAAATGGATATTTCACAAAGAGAAATAACACCTTTGTAATTTTAATGTATGTTTATGTAAAGCGAAAGTGGCAGTTCTGTGTTCACAAACCTTGCTTAGGAAAAACAAACAAATAAATAAAACCCAGTTGCTGAACGATGGTGAGTAATTAGCCCCTTAGCATCCCCTTTCTCCAGCAATGCTTCCTCCTGAGCTGGCTCTTTTAAATAGCTCCAGTCCTGGCTGTCTTTGTTGAGCTTGGAAATTGTGCACATATGAGAGAAATTAAGCCCTCATTTAACAAGGACACATGCCTGTCAAGTCCAGAGGAACAAAGGCTGGTCCCTGGGGGCTACTCAGCTCCCCGAGGCTGCCACTCATTCTGTTAGCAATGCTTACCCTTTACAGATTGTGTATAAAACCCAATAAATCATTTCATCTGCTCTGGTTAATACACACATGAGCCTGGGACTTTCTTCAAAGTATTTTTTTCTTCTGCTTGCAACTCCATTCATTTATTAAGAGGTGACCTGTGTTTGCTAGAGTGTAGCCAGGTTTTTACCTTTACGTAATAACATTAAATATTTCAGGTTTACTTCACAGACATTACTGTCAGAAATACAGACATTTGATGCTACATCTACTTCACAGAGGAAATGTTTTATTACTCTTTAAGGGTCAATAATCATCAGTGTCTACTGTATAGATTTCTAGTATATTCTGTTCCTCCTAAAGCTACATCTGAAATGTATGCATATTTCACCTGATAGTAAAACAACAGGGTCAATAAAATGACAGATGTGTAGCCTTGACAAACCAGACAGGAATGTCATGTAACCAAAACAAACAAACCAAACAGGAATGTCATGTAATGAGGAAATAATTCTCGTTTTGTCCTTTACTAAGTGTTATGACAAAACTGTATCTATACTATCGTTTTGCATCAAGTGCTAAGTGAACACGCGTGAGACAAAAATATTCATACACAATATATCAGTTACCTCCGAGTGCTGTATATATCCCCAAACATAAATGCATACACAGAGCAGAGCAATATTTTACAGTGAATAAAAAAAAGCAAAATGAAATGCTGTCATGTCCACGTGAACTCTTTTTGTTTTTAAAAAGAGGGCCTAGTTCTGTACTTCTAGTATTAGACTGACATAAGTGGAGAGAACATGAACAACACCAGCTGAGGAAATGGCACCCTGCACTGCATTCAACGAAGCAAAACTCTAAGTTGAGTGTGAGTTTTTCCTTACACTTAGTGTAGGATTAAGCAATGAAGACAATTTAGTGGCATATAATAAAAACAAATTAAAGTCCAGAGTTTTATCTTCTTTTCCCCCAAATGGCAAAAGCAGTATTTCAATGGCTGCTATTATCAGGGACCCTTTTTTGTTTTGTCCACTCCGCAATTTTTAACTAGCACACTGAAAGCATGCCGTTTCTCCAGCAACAATACTACGCTTTGTATTTAAAACCACAAAATAAAGAGGGCTGACTGTTCTGACAGCTTTAATCCTGATGATACTGGGAGCCCTGAGTAAAAAGAAACTGGTGCAGCATGGAGTTTTCCCTGCTCAGCAGGCAGCGAAAAAGCAGTCCTGGGTTTGATAAGTAAAACCAGATATAGTTGATAGTTATGTGCTAAAGCCTTGCAATTAATGGGAAACATGAATGGTCCAATGAACTTGCATATCAGTGGCATCTTTGAGAAGGCCTTTTCTCCAATTCTGTTAAAAATTCATCTACTGTACAACAGTCATGACTTTTTGTGTAATGAATTGTGTGTGCTCCACTGTCGTCAGAGAGGAAAAGTGAGAAGATATCAGGACTCCAGGTCCCATTCATATATCACAGAAAAAAACCCTGCATGTCGTTATTACTGATATTTTTCACTGCGCATTTGTGTCAATGTAGCAATGAAAAGTGCCTACAGGATCAGGACCTCCATACAAGGTGCTTTACAAACAAGGAGATGTGGCCCCTTGTCTCAAAAGATCTGACAGCCAGAAGAAAGTATTGTAATACTAGTTCATCCTGGTTAAATGTAGCAACCACAGTGGAACATCCAGCCTTAGACTATAATCAAAGTCTACGATTCAGTGTGTATTAAGCCCAAGATATTAACAAATAATTATAAAAACAAATTCCTGTAAGAAAAACATGACACTCTTATACCTTTTCCTGCAATCCTAAAAGGGGCAGAAATGCTGTAACTAACCTATTTTGGGGCAGTAACAAAGCATACAATGCAATGTAATGCAATGTACGTATCTACATTGTTCAACTTAATAGGAACCTACAGCTTCTCCCTCATCATATAGACATAAAAAGCATTTCTGAATAATTAGATGAACAGAAATCAAAAAGACCCAGCAGACTGGTTCTGCTACGCAGTTGTAACAGCCAGGAATGATTCTGTAAGTACAAGTAAATTAAAAGTAAGCCCTTATCAGTAACAATAAATTTGGCATAAAAATAGCGTCATTCTGGAAAGAGTCTGACTAAACCCAATTTGTGTAAGGAGTATGTCAAAATTTAAATCTCTGGTCTGAAAGTTACAAAACAAAGATTCATTTCAGCAGATTTTTTTCCTCAATACCCGTATTGCATTTACCTGGTTAACAGAAGATGTGTTTCTAGAGTAGGCCATAAGCAAGCGTTTCACAGGCTGATTTTTTCCCCGTGAGCAAAAATGATCAGCAACTCTGAGCCACTTTATCCTCCTACTCTTTACAGATCAAAATGCAAAAGGTTGCCGTGAAAACAAGGGAGAATATGCAAAGGTGTTATATGCTATGTATGCCACTGACATAATACTTTAATAGGATATGCTGTAATTTCCTGCAATTAATATCTTAGCAGAGCTATAAAGGCTTTTTTCCAAAATTATACCATTGCATTTACAACACTAAAATTAATGTTGTGTCAACCTTTCCATTATAAGGCTCTTTTTAAGAGGTTTATAACTTGGCTGTAAAAATATATTCTGGCCTAAAATGTGGCATGCAAGATCTCAATTTAGAAGCAGCCATTTTGCTTAAATAAAAAACATTATTTAATGGCTGTTTCAAGTAAGTCTTTTGAACACCCTACAAAATGTGCGAGGGACCGCCAAGCAATCTAGGCATTCTTTGAACAAAACATTATTTTCTCTGTACAATAAGCCACTGTTCAAAGAAAGTTTCACAGCCACGCAAGTTGCTCTGCACCTGCAAGGATAATATATGGATTTCGGGAAACTACAGACCTCTTCAGTGAGCAGTCTCTCCAGTTGCCTCTTTTTGTACGACAACAGCTATCCTGCTGGCCAGCAGCTCGAACACATGGGAGACTCAAGCTAGCTGAAATGGTCTCATTCGAGGCAGGAGAGCCCAGAAGAGAAAGGAACCAATACTTCTCTGTCTGGTGGAGCGGATTCACTCTGGCTAAAAGCTCCATCAGAGTACATTAAGGCAAGTGATAAGCTGACAGAAAGCGATGATAGAAAAGATGATCAAGGCATTAGAGAAACACCCTATGAATTCTGAAACCACAGATCTCAGGTCTGTCAAATTTCATATAAGAACTGGATGAAGTCACTTAGGAAATTTAACTTAGGTGCTCAAATTAGGAACCTCGTCTAATCAACAGAAGGTAATTCACAGCACCTGGACTGCTTTATATATGGAGCCAAAAGTCCTAATTCAGTCACCCAAATTAGATATTCTAAAATTAGATGCCCCCAAATATCTATATGCTTTTTATTCTGCCTCAAAAGAGTGTTGTGAGGATAATACACTTCAGTTTATGAGACACTCAGATATGCAGTTACAGAGGAGATGAGTATCCTGAAAATATATCACCAATAAAATTCAATGAGATGGAAAAGGCAAAGCTAGAAATGTGATAGTAGAGTTCTTTATACAAATCACTCCTCGTCAAAGCAAAAACCAAGTTCCATACCTCCTCCTCTGAGAAAAGTTTGTTTCAATCTTCATATTATATAAATTGCTTTGTCAAATAAGGAATCTCAGTCTGTGCTTAGGCTATTAGGTACACACTGCACTATCAACTTTTTATTGTTACCTGTAGCAAGAACCCACACTAATCTGATCTAGATATTAAACTAACTGTATGTTCCTCCAAAGGGTTAAACTCTTGTTTACAGAATAAAAGTGACTAATACATTACTTTATTTTAAAGTTCCCTAATTCAGAAGTGGCCTTCCATACTGTGGGGTGGTGATGTGTCTCAGGATGGATTTCACACTCCACCATCAACTGTGAATATCTTTGCTTTTATTATTTGGTGTTACAGCTTTAATGTTTTCCTAACATACTGTCATTTTGGGTGGATGAATAAGATGAATACAGCATTTCATAATGCACCATTGTATACTGTTTACATCATTTATTTTCTTTTTATTGAATGATTACAAACTCCAATTTAAAATTAATAACATTTTGTGGGAGTTACTGTATGTGAATCAAGTGTGGTGATGTCAGTGCATCCCTCCGGAATTTAAAAGATATTTCACTGTGTTATATCATGTGCCGCACAGTATATCAATTTTTATTTCCCATCCCTCAAGTGTGGAATGCACACTGTGTAACTTCTTAGATTCTCAATATAGACATAATTTACCCAAGCTGTGCAAATGCCCAACTTGCTGAAGATGATATACACAAGATTTATATAAAAGACTAGTTCTTTCAAACAAGCAAAAATCTTCCATACAACACAAGCCCCTATATTATCTAATTATTTGGGTAGAGGAGGTGGTAGTGTAACAGACAAAAGGATTTAGAGTGTAAACGGCAGTCATAAACCAACTTTTCCTTATTTTAACAGCAACTTTAAAATTAGATAGGTAATTCCCAGGCAAGGCCATTCACTTTACATCGAGAGCTATGCTTTGACATTTTTGTGAGTATCTAGATAGGCTGGTTGCAGAAGACAGTGAATATTAGAAATACTGATTTTCTTTACTTTTACATATATGCCATCAAATGTATACCAAATGTTTAAGAGCATCTGGTTTGCTCATTTACTGTTTTGCACATACTATTACTTTCTTTATGTGAATTCATAATTCCTGAATGCATTCAGCGAGCAATGCACTTACGTCTTCCTTGCTGTCATGATATTAAATATATTCAAAATAAGTTTTTATGCTCAGCTTGATTCAGTAATGCACTTGCATTCTGGAGCATTCCCACAATTACAACTAAAAAACATTTTGATTCTTTAGGTCAGGATTTAGTCCATCTTGTAAATTTAAGATTTTACTGTGAGATCTCAAGAAGTACTTTACAATTTATTTGCCAAACGCTTTTGGCCTTCTTTATGTGGGGCTGTACTTTATCATTTTCCTCCAAATACCTGCTTCTGCAGACAGAAATTTTGACCTCTGATATCATCACATTCCAGTCTTGCCTGTATATCTGAATATCTCCATAAATCAAGTAATTTCAATACTAACATTTATTAACTATCTTATTCACCATCTCCTGATGAGTGTGTCATACTGTGGGTTGGGGTTTTTTGGTTTTTATTTATAAAGTAATGCAATTACTGTTTGTTTTCCCTCTTGGTCATCACGTGGTTGTCAATCACAAGGATCATCAGTGAAAAAGTAACTAATTATAAATGAAAGGCCCATATCTTATGCAGTTTCTGTCAGTCCTGGGATTTGTTTCAATGTAATGCTGATGTAAAACCTGACAAGAGTTGGTGTGCCCAAAAGGTTGCCTGTTTTTTCCAACTACATCTATTTGTCTAATAAATTACATCCACTAAAACCCCTGCCTCATTTATATCTTTGATATTCTGACCACAACACTAATATACTAAGTCCCTCCCCATACGAGGTGCCCAATTCTGCAAAGCCCACTTACATGAGTAACACTTAGACACACAAGTCATCAGACACTGGCTGTGCAAGTACTACTCAGGCAAGTAAGATTTCACAGAATCAGCCCTGTTGGGAGGCTGCCAGTTGGCTTAATTTCTGCTCCCAGTTATCCATTTTAGTTCATGCACATACCACTTAGGAAGGAAACTGGTTTTCTGTGCTGGAGCAAACAGTGCATTATTATTGCATTATTCCAAATATTACAATGTCGCAAAGATTACAGTACACAGACTGGTAGAAGGGGTGATGCAGACCTGTACTACCAGAGGAGTAGCACCAGAGAGGTTCAGAGGGGCATAATCTCTATCAGACTCTTTGGGAGCTAGACCTGGGTGTGTGGATCAGCAAGCACTGAGGCTGTCACAGCATGTTGCTCCACGCTTGGTCAGAACAGGAAGACCACCAGCTGAGGGCGACCCCTGGGCAGCAGTACAGGTGGGCAGCAAATATTCTTCTGATCCTCTGCTGTTATTCAGGAGCTGGTCATAATCTGCCTCTAAATTAACAGGGCTCAAATCTGAGGCCCTTCTGTAAGCAAAGGCTGTAGAATGAGTGTTTGGGCTCAATGGAATCAATGAGACTTTAGCCCCTGGCTTTGACAGAGGCAGGGCTGGGAGCAAGCCCTTAAGCCACGGGCGAGATTGCGGTGCAGCATGGCCAGAGCGAACAAAGCAGCAGTACTTGAACTGGGGGTAGGGATGCCTGTGCCTTCATTTCCAATTTTAAAACACACATGGGAGAGGGAAAGTGAGAGGGCAGTTACTATCATTTTCTGCACCGAGTATGAGAAACAATGACATTTACTTTGGTTTAGCTAATTTCCACACATCAGATCATGTTCGGCACCCGTGTGCCAAAGTCCTATTCTTCAAGTCTGCTGAAATACCACTTTTCCGAAACATGTGTGCTAACATTTGGCCAACACCACCACAAGATCATTTTATTAACTTGTAGCTCATTTCATAGACTGCTGCTCATGTTGCTAACATATGCTATTCTACCATTTACTGCTCTATAATTAGAGAAGTCATATGAAAGAGATACACAAGGCTTAATTTTTGCATTAAATACAATTTGTTTAGACTCGGGTAGGCGAAATAAAGCTATTTAAAAGAAAAAAAAATAGTGAATTAGAAAACTGCAAGACAGCTAATTTAACTCTTAGAAGGTCACAGTAAAAATTTCAAAAAACCCAACCCCCCACCTCAAGATTGCACACAGTTTTAAGGATTGTGTTAACAGTCAAATGCAGAACAACTTTCTTCTTTGCCAGGATAAATCTTGTTTGCAGAGGCTGAGGGCCTCCGAGGCAGAGCAGCTAGCCGGATCCTTGCAAATAGGGGACTAAGGTGCAAGACAAGGAGCTCAGGAGCAGCACAGGAGGGGTCAACCTTTAGTCGAGTGTGTCTTTTGCTTAGCCCACCACCAGGCTGTCATGCCAAAGCATTTTCAGTATGGAAGAGGCTGAATAAAGGATAGGGATTGTCACCAGAATATTTATATTAAAGCACAGGCTTTAGTATCTCACATCACTTCTCTTTCCACAAAGCTGACAGAAAATTCAAGTCAGTCAGCCACGAAGATGGCTTTTGTTGGAAAAAGCTGGCCTACAATAGACTTTTTTGCCAGGTTAATTATCAAATAAGGACTTTAGAACTCACTAATAAGCCTCTACGTAATAATAAATAAAATATGACTCATTTGACTTTGATGTTTAGCATATTTGCCTTTCCTTCACTGGATCATTTTCCGTTTTCACTAAGCAAGTTATGAGCTGGACAGAAGCTGTGATGCCATTCCCACAGCAGAGCCCTGTGAATTTGAATCAACGATTTCGCAGCCAGCTACAAGTAAGAGGCACATAACAGCATCTCTCTGTTCCAAGTGCACGCAACTGCATTGCAGAAAGGAGTTAGACATAGATTTTTTTTTAAAACTGAACTGCTTAAAAAAAAAAAAGCCAATAACAGCTGGGAACCAATTCATAAGCAAACTGGAATTTAAGGGAAATGTATCCTTTTTACTGTAAATTAATAAACTGCAGCTATAGTTTATTAAGCCACCTCAATAATTTACATTTTCTACTGCCATAATCTTGACTGCTTATAAATTACAGTAGTTTTACCTATTCTTTAATCCAGAAACATCATTATTAAAATGTTTGATGCAGGCTACAGCGCATCTATCATTACTTGTAAAAGTTAATTAGATTAGATAAAAGAAATAATTAGATTTGCATTTTTATCCTGGTTTTAAACTTCCAAAGAAGATCACAACAGTGTGCCTGTGGGCAATTAAAAACAGCATACAGCAGTGAAATATAAAGGCAAAAAAGGTCTGTTTTTCCTGGCTAATTCATGATTGAAGATACAATTACAAAATATTTTAAGGGTTTGCTGAAGCTGGGGGCTATTCCTAGACTTCTAAGCTTTGTTTGTAACTCTCGCTCCCTTTCAAGGGAGTATCTGATCTGCGTACCCTGCCAATAGAAGTATCAAATTGCTTTCAGTGGCTTTTTTTGGTCCTGTTCGGAGCTTGCTGGAAGGGGATCAGTTTCATAATCAATAACACAAAAAAAAAAAAAGAAAAGAAAAGGAGGTGGGGGAGAATATTCCCTAGTGCAGGAACGTGAGCATTGCAATTGCTTTTTGCTTGTCAATGCTAAATACCATTTACAAAGAGAGACAACCTCAGAGAGCGTAACTGAACTGACAATAACTAGATTCCAGCTTGTGCATTTTCAGCAAGCTCACTGCAAGGAGCTTTAACCTGTCTCCAAAAGGCAATAAATGAAAGGTTCGGCTCTTAAAACTGGAGGTCAGTTACATACTTAATGATGAAGCATATCTTTAAATCTATTTCTACTATTATTATCCTAGCAAAAAATTAATTAACCAGGTCAGGGAGGCTATGAAGGCTAATGTGGAATGTAATTATTCCTGATCTTTAGGCATGTACTTCACATAAAGAGATAGTCCTTATTCAGCTCACCAGGTACCTGAATTGTCAGTAGTTAATCATGGATAAGAAGAGAGACTCATTGGTTCAGCCTCTTAAGTTTTAAGTATGATTCAAATGATTCCTATTCAAGGACAGTTTAAATAGTTGTAAATTTTATGTTACTATTCTTTTGTTTGTTTACTATCATAGTAATCATGTTCACTCTTTTTGACTGAAACAGAAAATCTGAGGATATTAAGATGTAACCACAACAGCATGAATTTATAGATTAGAACTAGAAAAAAATTCCTATTAGGAATAATTTCTAGTGGTTGAATTAAAATAGAATACTTACGAGAGCAGAGGAAGACAGTATTTCTATGCAGTGGAAATCATACTAATTCAAACAGAAAACGAAATGCTCTGCAGGGGTGCTGAGCACAGAGGAGTAAGTTGAAGGGAAATGGACAAAAGCAGTTTGGATCAGCTGGCACTGTAACACCCATCCCAAGTTTTTGCAGAGAAGCTCAACAACCAGTGTTCCTTTCAAAGATTGCAGTCACAATTTGGGACTCTCCCGAATGAAGCCAGCCTACCAAACTTTCAGCCCTTAAATCCACACACCACCACCACCCCCGTGAGAGGGAAATCCTGGAGCAGTATGGATCCAAACCCCTTCCTTAGCTCAATGCGGCAAGGTCAGAAGCCGTGGCCAAACCCCACTCTGAAAAGACTGAATTCTGGCAACATTATCAACATTTGAGATGAAAAGTAATAATACACTGCACTTGATTTTTTTTTCAGTTAAGATTCTCAAAACATTACGTTTGAATTAAGGAACAGGAAACAGTTTGCAAAATTTCAGGTAATTGGAGACAAAACTGAGAACAACTCCATATTCCCACTCTCTTTAGCCAACAGACAAAACCTGCTTTCCCCAACATGCACACCCTGAAGAAAACATTAGCTTCACTCAGAAAACATGAGATGATAACGCAGAGCATTTAATGACATTAGTACTCTTGAAATACCTACGTTGTTTTCATATGCTAAGCCTAGCTAATATCCTCTTTGCTCATAGATTGTTGATAAAGTTTTGGATGCATAACAAGTCTGAAGTAAGGTGCTCCAGTAAATGGTCTTAAAACCAAAACAACTAAATTAAATAAGGCATTAAAATTATTAAATAAACAAATACTATACAATATAATGTAAATAATAAATACCAAATAGCAAATGAACCCAGTAGGTGTCCAGGAAAAGATGTGTTTTATCTAATACAGATTATTTCCATGTTTATATGTGGTTGACAGAAATCTTCTAAGCTCCCTGTAAAGTAATTCCTAATTGTTAAAATGGTTAAATAAACTGGATGCACTTATTCACAGAAATTACTGTTTAAGAATTAACACTGTACCTAAGAAGATGATAGGGGCACTCTGTGTGTCTCATGATGAAACCATTGCATCAGCAATGCCCCACTCCTGCATCCTGTGGAACACACTGTACTTATTTCAAGTAGCTGTGCCATGAATAGGCCCATGCCCAGATGGAACCGGCACCTGTGCTACTTGTATTTTGTAATCTCTTCAAAAGGGGAGTGTCAGGGAAGAGCACTATTGTTTTTGCATGCACACAACGTAGAGATAAGAAGCCACACCATTTTATGTATGTAATTGCTCTTTCCTGAAATGGGTTGCTCAAGAGCATCCTCAAAAAAATGCACCTTCTGAATAAAATCAAGGAAGTTATTGGGGACACAGTTCCGAACTCTACTAAGCCCAAAATCTAAACTGAGAATGTAAATGTTTATTAGAAAATTGTTTTTTCCCCTCAAGTCACCAAAGAGCGTGCTCACCTCATCTCATTTCAGATCTCTACACTGTAGGCACCAGCACGCGTATCTTTTATAGTTAATGGAGAGAAACAGCCATTTTCGGGAACAATTAATCTGACCTATTTTAAACATCTACTTTAGGACAAGATGAATTACATCCTAAAACTATTCACTTGGCTTGTCTCTGTTCACTATAAAAACAATCTGGATAATTAATTGAGACAGAGCCCACAGTGCAGCAATCTACTTTTGATATGACGAATTCCACTCAGAATCACCAGAGCAACTTCAGTTCCAGCACTGGGGTTTCCAGGGAAGCTGCTGGGAGGAGCCCTGGGAGAACCAGCACAGCCCTGCATCTCCTGCCTGCTCTCTCCGTCCCACCTACGGCCCTTAAGGAGCTACGAGTCTCAACAACCTCCAACACTCATAATCAGTTCAATAGCAACAGACCTATTACAAACTGCCAAGGCAGTTTCTCTCCCAAGCAGCTCCTGGCTAGCAAACCTTCACAGATTTAAGAAAGAACAAACAAACAAAGAACCACCATTTGGCTCACAAGCAAACAGACTATGTAAGCTGGTGTTTAGACTAGGAAACAATCTCCTAACAAACTTCTTTTTAGTAATCTCCTCCTAAGATCAATGTATATTTGAGATGGCACCTGCCCAACACGCCTAATGCTTCATCTTGGAGTCTACAATGTTCCTTGGGCAAGGAGATGCCCACTACAAATGTAACAAGCTGAGAGAGGAAACAGTCCTCACTCCCTCAAATACACTGATTACATTCACATAACTATAAAGATAAATAGAGGCCAAATCACTGAGGGACTATGGAATAAGAGTAGCTTATATTGGCAAGAATTATGAAACAAATACAGGGAAGGATCACCAAGAAATAATTTAGCTCACATGATCAGAACAATCACTAAAACACTTCTTTGCATATATGTCTAGGAAAGGATAGGAAAGAAAACTTATGGAGGGATCAGAACCATGTAAGAGGAAAATTGGGAGTGAACACGAAAATGAACCTGCAACCTATTCTAAAATGAACCTGCAACCTATTCTAAAATGAACCTGCAATCTATTCTAAGACCACATTTCCCCAGAGTCAGTGGAAGGGTAAATACTGGAAAGTATTGAGTGAACTGAAGTATAAAGCATCTTTGAAATTCTTACTACAGAGCAGGATATTTCCCAGTAAAACAGACTCACATTCTCCAAACATGAGCAAAAATAACCCGGTCGTGATTCTTCTTTCTGTGCCCTAATTTTTAAAGGAATTTTTAAAAATATCAATTTTTCTTGCAAATAACTGTTCTATCAGACACAGCTATATTTCAGTCTTAGCTTTCATGCCGAACAGAGATTTTTTTAATATGATAATTTGTTACTTTGTTTTCTGAAGTCAAACACACAAATAACAGTAGAAAATGGTGTCTTTTTTTCCTTTCACTATTCTTATGCCTCTTCCATCCTTTATGCACACCTAGTATGAGCACACAGCCTTCCAGTAGGGAATGACAATACCGGTGCTTTAAAATTCAATTGTATCTCTCGTCCCAGGTATCAACCCATTTACGTATGTTAATTAAACTCCTTAAAAACGTAACTGAAACTGCACTACAATATTTGTGAAAGCATTTACAAGCATTCCTTTGGGATGAGGGAAGGAAAAACTCCAGTTCTGGCATGTAGTAACATGGCAATCGGCTGATTAAGCAAAAAACCCCCAATCCAATAATCCAAGTTTATAAGAAATGATTGGCAGCACAATCATCTGTCAGGCCAAACCAAAATATTTCAGTCAGAGAACAGGGCCATGGAAATGCTGTCAAACAATGTGGGAAGCAGAGAAGGTAACAAAGTCAACATGTCAACCCTGCCTTGACCTGCAAGTTACTCCCTACCCACAGATATTTGCACAAAATTAAACCAGGTTCTGAGTTCAAGCGTGGACAACTGAATACCTCCAGAACGCTCCCAGATCCACGAAGGTACAGTTACTCCAAAGGTACATGAGACACATACACCTGTGGGTCTTAGTACCTGATCACACTGGTCGTAGGGACTTAGTACTTTCTCGGTGTCTATTATTCTATTCTGTAGCTGTTTGTTTTAGTTAATGAAATGAAAAACACTCTGCAAACCTTCTTAGAAAGTTAGTTTTGCCTTTGAACAATAAGGAATTCTATAAACAATGACTGAGACTCTGCTTTTACTTAGTGCAAGTCAAACTGATTGCAGATTTCAGAACTGAATTACAGACTTAAGAAACAGTTTGTAACTTCTAGAAGAAAACTCCATTTACTAAAGAAAAGCTCTTCCCCTCAATAAGAAATTCTACAGCAATTTTCTAAGACCAAAGACCCTCCATAAAGAGGCTTGCTACCAAAGCACATGGCTGCTTTAGTTGAGATCTTTCCCTCTCCATAAATGGAATTTAAGTATAATCAGAAGAGAGCAATAAAACACACTGACCTGAATTTGCTGCTGCAGTAGATTGATTTTGTGCTGCTGTTGCAAAAGTTGCTGCTGTTGTCTTGCAATCTATTAGAAATAAAATTTCAATTAAATTAAAACAGTAATATTGAAACTTCAATATTATGGAGTGAAAAAACATCTTACTAGTTATCCTCTATTATATTTTTATTAAGCATCATAGAGGTATTGGTATATGTGATGTAAACACCTTAAATTTAAATGCAACATAAATTTCTAGTTAGCCAGTAAGAAATATGTGTTTTAAGCACTTAGGCCTCAACTCTGCAAAGCACAGAAACATGGGTTTAGCTGTGTGCATGTGAATAGTCTCATCACTATTCAACAAAGCATTTAAGCCTGTGGTGATCTTTGACTATGATGCATTACTGTTAGCTACAATGGGAATGAAACACATGCTTAAAATTAAGTGCTTTGCTGAATGGGGCTGGGATTACTCAGGTGCTTAAGGTTAAACACACATTTTCCTGCTTTGCTGAACTGGAGCCTTAGCCAGTATTTATAGATGTTTCACTATTCAGCACAAGCTCCTAGGGCAAGCTTTTCCAACTTTATTCACAATGAACAGCACATTACTTCTCCTGTAAATCTTGAAGTCTTCCTTGGAACTACTCTAGGAAATAGGACCTCATTCTGTACAAAAGCAATATTGGATGATCAGTTACTCATCTTCAGCACAACCCTGTGAAATATGTGGATATTCTTACCCTCGTGTGGTAAGGGACCTGGAGGGTAAAGTTCCCCTTCTCTAACACAGATGGAGAGGAGCAAGGGTTCAGGGCAGGGCACACTAAGAGACTAATGAGAGAATCTGCCACAGGCAGCCCATTCCCCTCAGTTCCAACAACCCATCCCAAATCAGCAGGCAACAGCAGAAGGGAGATAGGGTCCCACCGTCAGCCCGCAGAGCTGCTCCCCGCAATGGGCACGCCAGGCTGCAGCTCTGGGGAGAAGCTGCACGGAGCTGGGGGACCAACTGGGCTTCTGCTCTGGAAGGACAACTGTGTAGCACAGTGAAACAAGGACAAGATTTGCATTTCCTGGAAATCCCGGCCTCAGCACTTGTGCTACCCTTGTTTCTTTTGTATAATTTCCTCTCCTATAAATATTTATCTAGAGTAGAGAAACCACACAAACCAGCAAGAAGTTGGTGACAAAGGTAGTTTCACCCCTCAAATCCTCTGTTTCATTTTTTGCAAAAACCCTCCTGCTCTCCTTCCTCATCATCTTTCAAGCACACTTATCCTGCTAGAAACTGAGAAAGCTAAGTAAAATGGTTTTATGATAAAAAAAAATATATAAATGTAGTAAAGTTGATTTGAAAATAAACAGTCCCATAGTTTTAATGCAAACTGTTCAGATTAACTGATCAGGAATCCACAGTTACATATTAAAAGCTTGTAATTTTGCACACACAGAGATAGAATCTGTCATTTCCTTAATCTCTCACTTTGTCACCTGGAAATAACTTTGTAAATTTTGTCACTGCTATAGTTAAAATTCACTTTTGAAAGAGAGACCAACAGAAAAATCATACATATTTGAAATCTTCCATATGGCCCCAAAGAGACAAATGGAAATCTAAGTGATTCTGGGGCTGGATTAAGGCAAAGTGCTGCACAGAAGAGGAATCGAGCAACTATCATAGCCCACTACAGTGATGCTTGTAATGGGGATCAAACTCCTTTTATGAGCCTGGTGTTTAAATATTTCTAGACAAATCTCCCAGTAAAGTCAATAAAATATGGGGAATGAAGACTGAAGAAGCAGGCTCTAGCCTGATGGTGAAAAAGGTAATTCAAACAAGGGTAGGAGCCCGTGTGCCCAGGTAACCTCTGGGCAGCTCCCAAGTCCTCAGGTCACCTGTTTTCAGATCAGTGGTCAGCAGTAGTGTCTCTGCTTGGAAAAGCAAATCTAATGCTAACTGTGCTACAGAGAGTATTTAAAAACCTGTATGAATGCTTGAGTTACTATTTTTAACGAGAAATACACTAATCGTGCTATTCTATCTTAGAAGTGTAGCGCTTGTCACTAATGAAAAACTCTCTCAGGTTTACATCCACATTGTCCCTGCTGCTAAAATCTGAGTGAAGGTTAACAGAAAGATTATAATGATATTCACTATCGGAAAGGAATTATTTGTAATTTCATGTTGAAAGCAGACACCTCATGGAGCTGCATCATGGGTCATTCCTTCAGAGTTCTGTATCTTTTCTCACAGTATCCTATGTCCAGAATTGTTTGGAGCTGCTGGTGACCTGGCTGCTACTTAAGGTGGTGAACTACAGCCAAGGCAAGGATGAGATCTTTGTTTACATGTGCAAAGGCACCGATCTGCCAGAGTTAGACTGCTTGTGAAAAGCTTTTTGTACCTTTATATCTTCCTGTATAATACAGTACTATTTGAACAGGCATTTCCTGATGAAAAACAGAAATACACCATGAAGCATCTAATGTCAGTGGTTCCTCTTAGATGGAACAGTACTGTGATAGAAAATGTATCCAATACCCTGCAATGCAATTACCATAGCATAGTCTTGATGTATAGGCTTGACACAGTAAAGTAGGGTACACAAGCACCATGTGGCTCAAATTCTGAATTTTATTTGCCTATCGGTTGAGCTACACGCTCGCTTCATTGAGCATGACAACCTAGTTTTAAGTGTCATTTAATTTTCATTTTGAAATATAATTACAAAGTGTTCACTGTAAGATATCACTCGTCTGCAAATGTGTCAAGATTAATTTGTGCTAGCTTATTCACAAGTGTCAATAGTTAATTACTGTGTCATCTCTGGATGGCTAAATGACATTCTAACTTCTGATTTTTTACAGTGTTCCTTTATGTTATTTTCCATTAGGGGATGAGTCCATATTCCTACATGTGGGCAAATACTCAAGCACATAAAATACCAGACGTCACAACTCATTAAAATCAACAGAGCATATATTGCTGTATATATCCTATAAAATACATTTAACTGAAAAGATAATTCTAGTAATAATGTCAGATTCCTAAAAACCACACATTAATTTGGATCTGTCTGATCTAATGCCTAGGGGACTAGTGTATGGGATCACTGCTGTTACACTTTTGTATGACAAGAAAAAAACAGCTCTTTGGACAACTGCATCTTTAAAAAAAAACACAAAAAAACCCCAAACCACTACACAAACAAACAAATCAAACCTTAGTTGTAGAAGATATTTAAAGATTTGAAGATGCTTAAGGTTTTGTTCAATTATTTTCTAGTCAAAAAGAGAAAGGGTTAAATAATGGTTATAGTCTGGCTTATTTGTAACTCCCAGAATTGCACCTCTGTGCAAGAAACAGGAACTGTGAAATCTACCAAATACTATTTACTCTAGGAAAAAAAAAAATTGGATTTCCATGGCCACTTTATTTTTTTTTCTCAGGGTCCTATAATATTTCTCTTTTTCTGTAACAAAAAAGATGCAATTTCTGATTATATTTAAGCTCTTTTAACAACAACAAAAAAAAAAGATGAAACGAAACACCAAGCAGAGCAGTGTTTATGATCGGCATTCTGCATGAAACATTTTCACAGGTTTCTTCCTTGGAGCCTCACCTGTTCTTGCTGTTGGCGAGCAAGGTCCATTTGCTGCCGTTGTTTTTCAATTTGTGAGGCTGCCAGCTTTTTCTGTTCATCATGCGCCGCCAGGAGCTGCTCCCGTAAGCTGATCAGCTGGGTGATCATAGTAGAGAGCTGTCGCTCTTTTTCTGCCAGGCTTTCTGGTGTACCTAAATGTGCAGGAAAGACATACAGTAAACATGAGATAGACAATAGTTACACCAAACAATATGCACAAAAACCACCCCAAATGGCTGAATCACCAACATGCTCATTTCAAGTGGCAGCTTGAATACATATTTTACTAACAAATCCCCAAAGAATCTAGCACATAGCTTTGCTGTGCTCTAAGCAGTGGAGGATATAACAAAAATTGGAGCAGAAAAGTTATAGAGCATTTCTTTTTTCCTGACAAGAGTAATTAATGATGCACTGTGTACAAATCCCTATATCTTTTCCATCTAAATCTGCCCAGTGTGATAAATACATTCATAGTTTATTAGACATAATTTTCCTTCACTGTATATATTTCGTTGTTTTTTTCCCCAAGTATGTAAAAATGCTAAAAAAAAAAGATTTAAAGATGCTGTTCAGTGGAAGAAGCAGTTTAATACTTTATTGATCATTTCTCTAAAATACTCGTGTATCTGGTAGGTCATTCGGGTAAATGTAAGCTTTAGTTATGGAATGCATATTAAAAATGAGCTCTACTGGTCCCTAAGAGAAATAGCTAACCTGAGAAAATGGCTTAAAAATTTTCATTTAACTTTCA
Source organism: Apaloderma vittatum (assembly GCF_000703405.1). Taxonomy (NCBI): domain Eukaryota; kingdom Metazoa; phylum Chordata; class Aves; order Trogoniformes; family Trogonidae; genus Apaloderma; species Apaloderma vittatum. Next base: position 21,364 of record NW_009730678.1, read on the forward strand.
AAGTTTATTCTACAGAGAGCACTTAATTAATATGAAACTACGGTACATTTATTCTTTGCACTAATGATGCTTAATGGTCTGTTTATGGGTAAATTGCATGGGTCTCCTAAGTAGAGAGTACAGGGTCCTTTGGCAAATCAATCCAAAAATATCCCATCTTACATATGAACGTATTACTCTGTCACAAACAGCCATGTCAGTTCCTGCAGTTCCTGGGGTAAGCATCTTGGACCCACAGCTCTACAAGAGGTAATTTAACTGCAGTAAGGAGGCAGTTCAGGAATATCAGAAGAGCACCTGAAAGAGGTTTATGGTTGGAAGTGGGATAAATGAAGCAATTTTACGTTGTACAGGAGAACTGAGGGTTAGAGAAGAAGGAAACCAAATCAAAAACTTCCCAGGTCTGTAATCGGCTACAGCGAGATGCGAAGTGGCACAAGAGAGAAGGCATTTGCATGCTTCCTCTCCTCCATTCACAAGAGGGGACTGTGATAAAGAAGTCACAGGACTTCTGAAGAGGGAGAAAATACGTAAGGAACAGGACCTGGGAGGGAATGGAGAAACTGTCACCAAAATTATGATTCCACCTTCTTCCCAGGAGTAAGATGGATATCTTCTAAGGAAGAGAAGAAAGAGGTTTTCAGATTTCATAAGGAGAAGGAAGACAAAACAGACTCCTGCCAAGCAGGTGACAAATCCAAGATGCTTTGATGCTTACATGGAACTACTAGGGGACCAGAATTTCCTTTCCAAAAGCAGTGTACAAGAAAAACCTCTGTCTATAATTGCTTGTATGGAAAAAGAAACAGCGTGGCTTAAGTCAGCGACTCCAAACAAAGCAAATTCCCAGAAAAAAAAAGCGGCTGTTTTCCTGTAAAATTCTTAATTGCATTTAACAACATAAAGTACTGATAATTTTTAATTCCTTAACCACTATTGACCATCTTGGTTTTAAAAGTCTGCAACAAATTGATGTTTCAATACCCTATGAAGCCAAAAATCTTATTTCAGTATACATGTGAAACAGGCTTCCAGACAAGGCAAAATGAGTAACTTCTGTTGTAGTACAAGTTTTAGAAATGGTTAGCAAATTTCTTAGTCACAAGAAGCATGTTTGAAGCATGAAGTTAAAGCTGAAGGACACTCTACTATTCAGACCAAACTGTGTGATATGCACAACTCAGGCAATAGGAGTTCTGTGAAAAAAAAACGTTAAAAAACAACAACAAAAGATGTTTTGAAAGTAAGCTTAGACAGGTAAGTGGCCAGGAGAACGTTTACATTGAAGGCACTGCCTTGCCAGGATCCATCAGCTTCTACTGAGCTCCAGCACCGTTGACATCAGTTCAGTTATTTTCACTATAGACTTACCTCAACCCTCTTAAACTGTATTATTTAGTCTTGAAGGTTTTGCACCAGGGATCAAAGGTTATTTGGGTACTTTTGAATATGTTGTTGTATACCGAAATTCATTTTCACGGATAAAAGACTTTTGCCACAGAAAAACTCCCTTGCCCATTGTGTCTAGAAGAGACACTTCACCTATTTCAGAAAGCCAACAGGAAGCAACCTGCTGCCTCAAATGATACTTATTCTCATCTTCTGCCACCTGGAAAACCACAGCTTGAGGACTTTCAAATCTGTCGAGCAGCTTTGGCATTGTAATGCAGGCCCTTGATCCTACAGACATAAAATCTTTTACGTACCCAAATTATCAAATTACCAAATTATCAAATTATCATTGACTAATGTCCTGCTCCGTTATTCTGTATACTTTGTACTTGCTTCATAATATGAAGAGAAAGCTACTACAAAAAGTGCCTGTTTAGGCTACAAAATTTGACTGTTCTGTTATGATTAGTTAGAATCATTTGATACAGTTGCAGTGAATTTATAAGGTCATTTCTTTTTCCTTCTTTCTGAATTTTATGCAATAGCAGGCAGAAGTAACTTCTTATTCAGGAAATCGTAGTAATTGTTTTTCTTTCCTTTTTCCCCTCAGTGAAACACATTTGAAATGAATGACTCCATTTAAAGTACTCCACTCTTTAATTTGTACTGTGCTATGCAATCCAACAACAGAATAGAACTGATGACCACAAAATGTACGCTGTGCTCCTGGAAAATAACGAGACCTCCATGAAGCTGCAAGACACCTAACCGAACGCTGCTCAAGTCAAGAAAAAGCATGAGAGGCAGAATGTTGTTGCATGAACAGTGGTGGGGGGGAAGTATAATTTAATTTTAGAGTGGAAAATCCCAACCATTACTTTACAGTTTAAATACCAATAAAAAACAACTTTGCTCAGAATGCAGACCAGATTGAGCTGATCTGGCTGGGCCAAGAGAGGTCATCAGTAGCTGTGTGCCATCATCATCTGTTTTGCATCCACTTACTGCAGCAAGCAATGAGATTCCTAAACTCATTACCAGTAAATAAACTTCTGCTGCTGACTAAAATTATCTATAAATAAAATAAAAATATGGCTATCTGTAAAATGTATTTGCCATAAAACCAGATAAAACAAAAAGCTTAGTAAAAAATATACCGTAAATATGCCAGCTTCCATAAAATATTATATATCACAGCTCGCTCTCTGTTCTAATCCTATTCTTTTACTCCAAAGACAGCAGTGCATTTTTTTTCCATGGGGTCTTCCTTATCCCCAAAACACATCTGTCTTGAGTTTCTCTCAGATTTGTCAGGTGGATCAGTGCTCCCCAGAGCCTGCTCCATCTGAAGTATTTTAATTTGACTAAACACCTGATTTATTTTATCTCTCCGATGAGAAAGGCAGTTTGTCTTAATAGAGCCTGTCAGCCTACAGTCCCATTCACAGCAATTTACAGGCAGCCAGGGATGCTGGAAGAGAAGAGTGCTGTGATTCTGTATTTTATCCTCCTGCAGAAAGCACCTAAAAGCAGCTATTCACTGCTACTGCATGTGGCATTTTAGAACTGAATTAGCTTTTTATTCAAGTAACTACACTTGTTGTGAATAGCTTATCTGTAAAATTGCTACATTCACTACTGATTTTATTAACCTTTGGCTCTATCACAAAATGGTCTTCAGTTAGGCAAGACCTTTAAAATTGACACATTTTTCTTAGAAGCCTTTATTTCAGTGACTTTAGATACAGTGAATTTGATCCACTGACTCCCTTTACCAGCAGTATTAAAAAATTTAGCATTGGTGGGAAGTCCATCGTGTTTAAGGACTTCTTTTTGAAATGAAAATATAATAATCTCATGAAAAGTTCAGAAAAAATAATTATTTTTGATAGTATTTTGGGTATACATTCTTGCCCTTGTGATTATAAACATATGCTGAAAAATAATTTGGTTGTAGCAGTACTTTCATTTTTCCTTGCATGCTTATTGTTTTACCCTTTATTTTTTGTATGAATTTGAGCACAAATTGAGATAAAATGGTCATGTTGAACAGAACTAAAGGATCAAAGAGAACTTTTGAGAAATTCTGGTCATAGGTCAATCTAACCAGGAGTGAGAAAATTAAAAGTAGCTATAAATCTACTGAAAAAGAAAGAAGAGTTCAACTTGTGGTCTAAAATTACAAGTAGAAAGAATTCTGTTTGTAGCAAAACTCTGTCTTCTAAAACTGATCATAATACTACATGATTTCTGGTACACAAAGTAATGGAAAGACCATTGTTTATCTTACAAAGCCTTTAATATAAATCATAAACATCACCTTGCATTTTACCTACGTAGATTTCTTTAAGCACTGCAAAAAAAAAGATTAAAAATCTAGTACCCTATAAGTATAGCTATATACTGTAACTATAGTTCCTATATCAGTCTCTGGTTTACCATCTATATACAGATGTAGCTGCACATCAAAAACACAAGCAGCTTTTCAGTGTTAAATTTGGAACTGCCCTTGTGGGAAGTTGTTGTGAGATAGACACAGAGTAATAACTGCTGGTAAGGGAGAAAAATAAGCAGGAATAACAAAAAATAGACTTCTAGACTCACATAGTATAATTTAAACTAATCTCTTTTACACTCAGCAAAAGAAAACAAGATAAAACCACATACAGCATCAAGTGAATAAAAGACAAAATACTGGAGTCATAAATAAGCCAAAAGTCTACAGGCGTGATCTAAAGCTTGCTGAAGTAGGATTCTTAGCTATGACACAAAATTACTGTGGGTTGTTGAACGTGCTTGCCTTAGTTTCCCAACATGTACACAAAGTAAAACACTACCAATCGGAGGGTTTTATGCCTGGTTGGTTCCTGCTTCTGAAGTGCTCCAAGATCTTTGCATGGAATCTCTACACAGCTGCAAAGTATTATTGGTTCTCTCGAATTCTGTGATTAGTGTAAAGCATGACAAATATCATCCTTGTTTATGCACTGCATCTAAACTAACTTCTGCCCCATATACTTACAGGAAATACAAATTAATAAATCACAAATGATTACCCCTGTTATGCCTTTAGAATAAACACATAGTGTGTCTTTTATGAAATCAAGAGACAGTAAATGCAAGAAAGAAGTGTGGACTTTGCCAGACACTAAGAAGGGCTTTAAATCATATAACTGCAGTTCCAAAGTATCATCAACCAAAGCAATTCAACCAACAATCAAAAATAATTTTGAATCAAGTTAAGCAATTTCAGCTTTTTTTTTTTTCAAAAAAAACCTTTATGAATCAATTCCTCTATTCTTTTTTTTTTAATGGACATTGTTTGAAAAGAAAGCAAAAACACAATGCTAAACATAAAAGAAAGTGTATTTGATCTCAGCTGCCCAGAGATAACCTGGTTAAACCGGTCCGTCTAACACAGCAGTCTGCAGCACACATCAGATAGGCTGTGATGTCTCTACTTCACAGGCTCTGTCCAGCATTTAGCATTTACCCTTTTTTGATTGGGTCACCTTTTAAATGCCACAAAATAGGGCAGCAAAAGTCAACAAAAATAAACAGGGAAAACAGAAGAAAGTAACAATCTAATGGAAGGGCTTCGGAGATAAAAGTCACTTTGTGAGGGCTGCCTGACTAAGGAGCCCCCTTGCCATTGCAATAGCATCTAATTTGAGTTCTAACTCCAACAGCAGTTTAAAAAGCTTTCCACTCTAAAGGGCCCCAAGTGCATCATAAAGATAAAGCATTTCAGTAGAAAACAGCCACAAAGACCCCTATTATCTTATCAGTCTTTAGTTACAACAGCTGAACCAATATGACTAAGTTCTGAATGACTTTCCCCCCCCCTCCTTTTTATAACACTAGAATACTGGAATTTCTTTATTTCATGATCAGTTAGCAATTGTTGATGTTCCCATATGCTACTGTCCAGTCCTCAGTCAATAAAAAGTTGTACAAATGCTCCCATTGTGCTCTGTAGCAGCCCGGTGCAGAAGGCAGCCGGGCAGACATGGCCAGCATGCAAAGCACCCAGGGCAGCTTCTCTTGGGAAGGTGGGAGACCCCCCCCTCCCTGGGTCACAAAATGATTCTCTGGTTTGAATCTTTGAGCAAGGAAAAATGTATACCCCATGTCCATAAAAAGCAACGGGAATTAATATTAGCAAGTTCTAAAAACATTCTGTAGAGCAAAATCTGTTGGTCAGATTTAGAAAAACAAAAACCGGTTCAAGTTAGTTATGCTTAGGAGGATGAAAATGCTCCAGTGCAGCCCACAGGATTCATCCTAGTTTCACATATACTAAACCTCAGATGCTTAAGCAATTCTTAGGTGGAAACAATCTGGAACTAGTACGATTCACAGAACAGGAGAGTTTTAATACCATCCTAAACTCACATAAAATTGCAGGTAGCAGCGTGAAAACGAAATTCCCTCAGCAAGGCCCCAAAGGCCCTTTGTTGGGCCTCGTCAGCAGGCCCACAGGCTGGCCGGGACGGGCCGCCGGGCTGCCTGCACCCCCCACCGCAAACGAGCTGCCGGCACTCTCACAGCAGACATCAGGGTTCTGTACCCACCACCCTTTAGTTTGGATCATTCCAAGGCTTTCATCCAGCCCACACATCTCACCTGACCAGGGGAGACAGAACACACGCAGATCTCTGGGACAGAGACCGGAGTCCCTGGGCCAAAGTGCCCTCCAGGCCCTCACTGAGCACCTCCGAGTGCTCAGGCTCAGCTGAGCCCAATTCAACCATTGAAAGTATCACACTCTGCTGGGTTTTCCTGTTTCACAAGAATCTGAAGGATTTATTCCTTCTTCAGACTTCGCAAGTCAGAGAAGAGTTTATTCTGCATTAAAAACAAATAAGTCACGAGAATGTGTACACTAATCCAGCTGAACATTTTCCCCTACAGATTTGCTATCACCTGATGGCCACTGAGGTGGGCTCACCCACCTTAGCACTTCCCAGCAAACCCTTGTACCTCAGCTTTGCTCCTGTTCTGAGACAATATTTCTTTTGTGGCCTTTAACATTTTTTTCATCTCATGTGCTTGCTGGGCTTTTCATTCTTGTGTTGTTCCTTAGCAATTCTCGTTTCCTGAGGAATATCTTACATTCAGAAGTTTTCTTCCTTGACTGTTTTTCACAATGGTGAAAGTAAACTGGTACATTCAGAAGAAAAAATCTGCAGTGACTGGATCAATATAAACTGTTCATAAGGTTCTACAAACGGCCCCAAGCAATCTGCTAAGCAAAGGACAGAATTGAGTAGTGCCTGGTCTGCTCACGGAGCAGCACAATGATACGCTGCCCCATAGTAAGGGATGTGGTGAATCCTCAGTTGAGTCCTAAAATGCAATCCATGCCAGGAATGTAGGAAAGAATGTGATATTAGCCAGAGGTTCAACCTCCTCCTCCTTCAACCCGGCACCCAGCAAAAAGCAGAATTCCAGTAAATCTCCTGGACTCCTTACTTTCTTTCACACACATGAAAAGAAGACCTCTATCTGACATAAGTCTCGGAGGACTTTAACTACTCTTAGAGATTTTGTTCCTGTCTCGTAAATACAATTCTACCTCTGTCTTGTTTGCTATTTATTTTTAAAAAAAAAAAATTGTAGCCACTTTCTTAGAATTACTCTTGAATTCCAGGACTTGCTACCTTACATTTTAAATAATACTAGAAATACATATTAAGTGTTAATTCAAGTACATATTAAGTGTTAATACATGCATGTGTAAGAAAGAAGACAAATTTTTTGAATATATTATTCGTAGGGTTTTTCAGCAGCAAGTAGAGATTTGGTTATGAATGTGTTAGTACTTTCAGTGTGTTTAGGAATACTTCATATATACTCAATACGAGCTGTTCAGGCTCTATGTTGAAAAAAATGTGATAATACTGGACACAGAAATACAGTGCAACTAGAAACAGTCAACATGTTCTTGCTGAATTAGAATATAATGATATAGAGGAGGCACAGGCTGCGCAGTGATACAAACACTACAATATGATTTAAAGAGAAAAGAAAAATGTGTAGTTTGATTTCATTAACAGAGAAGACTGTAGCCCAGGGCATAGCTCACCAAAATAAAATGAACTTGGTAGTGTTATACAGAGAGCAACATTTGTATTATTAATATTTTTTTTACTCTAATGCTCAATTTCAATGCTTTTAAAGTAAAAAAACCTGCAAACGAGTGGAGGAAGGATGGTCTATCCATTTAAGGTACTCACTCAGGACTTGAAAGAGCTGTAAAAATATCCTGACCTTCAGTTTCATTTTTTCCCTTTTAAATACAGATGCCAGTACTTCCCTACATCAGGGAGGGGAAGGGAGTAAGATGTTACTGTGAGGAAAGAAACAGTACAGTATTTCCCAACTGTATTTGTGGGCTATATAACAGAAGAAAATAGTATGTTAAAAAATAAAAATTCTGAAGGATTCAGGAGGTATTGGAAGCTAAAAGAATTGATAAACAGAAAAATCTGTCCTGTAATTATATAACAGTTCCTCTTCTGTAGAAAAATCAAACTGAGATGCCAGAAACTGTGTTAATACGGATAGCAGAAATACTTAAACATCACAGTAGGAATGAACTTCGAGGATCAGGACCTTCTCTACTTCTCTATGCAAACATCCCCACACAGATCATGTTTACCTTTTTTTTGGTGTGTGTATGGAAGTTAGTATCTTAAGTTATAATGGTACAAGATCAGTCCAGCCTTCCCTATCAGAGAACACACACTAAGTACAAAAAACAACGGCAGGCCACTGCTATGTCATAAAAAGGGTTTGAAAGTCAAATCCTGTAAGTTTTCTCATTTGCAAGGGCTGTACAATGAATTCCAACCCAATAATCCTATAATGCTTGAAAAGTTCTCGCACAGCAGAAGAAGGAAAGTCTCATAGGGAAATACAGATAACCCGAGTTTTTCCTTCTGAAGACAGAACATAATTACTAAATATCAGAAAAATCAAGTCCCTCATAAATAATGATCTTCACAGTGCTCATAGCTCCTTCATTACACTGAAATTAACAACTCAGCAGGTCTGATTCTCTCTTCACATTATTTATACACACATAGAGGGCCAGAAACTTCAGCAGAAATATCCTTTATTTGCAATGGTAGGAGAACTGATCCCCATATTCTCATAAAAAGTGACTGAATATAGTTATTCACCTTCCCTATTATTTTATGGCTAAACCTGACACAAAACACAAGGATTCTTTCATCAGGTTTAGCTGAGTTTTGTAGATGTCAGAGGACCAATAGCACACATATCAAATAGAAATCCAAAACACTGAACGTTACGGATTAATATTGTTTGTAATGACATTCTCTCTCTCATACAAAACATACTACATAACATATGGGAGAAATGTTGGTATGTGGAAATACTGGTAAAGAAGGCTACACATATTCTATAGCACCATTCCAGTTTTAGATCTGAAACTGCTTCGTCCTGATGGCGTCATTTGATGCACAAAACTATACACGGTATTAAAAATTTCATACGCACTTTCTTATCAAATCTGTAACTCTCTCCATGAGCAGCTTATATCTTAATGTGAAACTACAGATTTGAAACTGAGAATGACATGCTCACACAATAGTATTTTGTCCTAAACACTACCATGCTTTCTGGATAATTCTTTCAGTGCATTTTTTTTTTCTCTTCCGACTCATAAAATTTACTGAACCAAGTTCTGTTGCACTAGTAACTATAAGGTAAGTTATGTCACTATAGCTTAATTTAGTTAAGTAATATTTTGGATGTTTGAAAACAATGGAAAACCCCGACCCTTCACTTTCAGGAAAGAAGAAAAGCATTTCAGTTCTAGATGAATATTTGCACCCATGCCTTAATGCAGAGGAATGGGTCACCTGACATGAATGCGAAGCGATCGTAATATTCCTACAAAGCATTCATACGTTGCAGTAAAAGGTTTAAGAAAGATACTCTTCTGTAACTTCCTCTTTTAGACGTGAAAAACTATTTTGTGTTGCTTATATACAATCATAGGTAGTCTTCTTTGGAATTACAATGCGGAGAGTCACAATTGATGACAGTCTGGAATAAATAGGATCTTATCAACCAACACAAAACGATTAGGAGTTTGCTGAAGAAAAAAATGTAAATGGAGAATTCAGAACTGATTTTGCAATTGCTCCATTTCATTGATTGTTCTTTCATAACAGCATACAGCTGGATAAAAATCACTTTGTTTCCACATCCAATTTTAACTTTAACAAGTGATTTCTGGGTACCGTGATACTCTTCAAAATGAATCTTATTTTTTATTATGTAAACACGAGACAATTCCAAGCAATCTATACAATTTTTCATTCTTTTTAAGCTAGTATTTTTTTCCTGTTGCTGTGCAAGTGCAAAACAGCACTTGTTTGGAAGGAAGAGCTCTCCAATTAAAACTTGTCTCTGCAATCACAAGGATGAACGGAGTATCTGCTCTATCTAATCTTATTCTGGAAAGAGAATTGTATATGTACATGCATAAAAATGACTGGAAGGAAGCTGAGTTTAGAGGAAGTTAGTTTAATGTCTCATTTGATGAGTATAGCTCGTATGAATTAGATGGCATTAATTTCCCTATATAACAAGACTCAGTTACTTTTGATTTCTTTAGCTGATATTTGTCTTTCATGAAAATAGTTCTTGATGCAAAAGAAGCTGTTGCTTGTTCAGTCTTTTTGCATTGTCTAAACTCTGGATTAATAATGAAAGATGAAAAAGAATCATATGTTTTAATTCAGTTTTCCATTTTAAACAGCAAACTACAGAAAAGGAGGCATTTAATATTTTTTTTCTGCTTTTTGTCACATTATTTGCAGAAATAACAGGGGTCTTGGTTTTAGATAGTGAGGAATGCTTAGCAGTATAATGTCTATAAATATGTACATGGGGTGATGGTGAGAGATACTGGCAGATGAAGCCTGTACAGCTTTTATGCCTGTGCAAATCAGGTGAAAAAAACTACTAGCAGTGTACCTTCCTGGGGGGCTATTCTAGTTTTAAGGGGCACGATGTGATGTCTTATAGTGAATTTGAGCATCTGTGTACTTGGAAGGTCTATGAGATCAAGGACAGGAACGAATACTTTGTGAGTGCAAGAAGGGAAGAGATCCTTTCCTTGGGCGCCACTGCAGCTTTTTAAATAAAAAGGCTAATCAATTTACATATTAGGATTCAATTACTGGAGTTCATTTGCCTTAAAGCTAACACTGAGGATCCCACTCCAAAACACTCTAGGAATCTTGCATCTCTTCTTATAGTCTAAATTGTAACCCAAATGCATTTCTTCTACTGCATCGAGAATGCACCATGTACACAAGAGAGGAGATGTGCCCCTGTGAAATCTACTTTGACTTATGATGTCTTGCAGTTACTTTTTATATCTTGTTAAGTAAGTTACTTCCATGAGTTTTTAGTTAGTAGTTATTAGCTACACCACTCAGAAATGTCTAAATATAAATATGAGGAGTATTAGTACTGCAAGATTTATATACGTTAAATATAAATTTTAATTTTGATCTTAATTACATGTTCATCTTTCATGTCTTACAAATACAAACAAGTATATCAATGAAAAACTTATATTTGCCTCTGAAGATTTTTTATTGCCTCTGGTGATAAGTAATGAAGAAGCAAAGTTTATTGCAAAACAAGGACATTAGCATAGCCTGTCTATCATGGAAGCTGTAAAGAAGAAACTTCCTACTTCATCTGAGAAGAGACAATTTAGTCAAAAGCCTTTGATATGTATGGAAAAGCAACAACATTTTATACATTGAGAATGTGCCCACAGAAGTGAGCTGAAGGATTTATTCTTATTTCAGTGGGCTTTGAAATGGGTCCATTGATATGTCCATTGATATGTTCATTAATAACAGCATTAGGTGGTCAAAATTGGCAGCTTCAGGCTTGTAAATCTGAATATTATTTCAAATTTTTTTCATAATCAAGCAGTTATAAATTGAAAGTGATTCTTATCTGCTATACATAACCTAGTAATCTGTAAAACCAATTCAGCAGAGCACATTAATGCTCCAAATATGAATTATCTTATGTCTTTCGAAATAACCACAACCTCACTGTATGGGTATGAGAAACAAAAACCAAACAAGTAAACTATGGTTGTTGTTCCCTCAAGGTTTCTTTTATAATTAATTAAAAAGAACACATTTCAGAACAAATTAGAATTCTAGGACCAGCTTGTTGTGCTTCTATGAAATACGCTGCAAAATTACCAGTCAAGTTTTCTAACTCCAAAAAAGCTTCCTCTATCACATTTACCAGAGCACAAAGGAGTTGGCCTACATTTGTAGACTGAAGTTCCACACATATTCTAAGAGTGCACTGACATAATTATACTCTAACCACAAGCATGAGTATGTTTAGCCAGATGTTTCCTAGAAGCAACTAAAAGTAGAGTTGGAAATTTTCTTAATTCAATTCATTTGTATACCTAGTTGATCACAAACCAAAACATTTAACACAACCCTTTGCTACAGAATCTTTGGTAATGAAACTCTTCAAAGTCCCAAACCAGAGAGTGGTATCATGTTATTTCATTGTGCTTATATAGGTATTCTAATACTCAAATAGGATCACTCGGAACAAAAACATAAACACTGCCTATCTGAAAGTCTTAATATAATTTAATATTCAAACTTAAGCAAACTTTAATCATAGTCTAAAGATGATTCCAAATAAATCTCAAAGCACTGGGAGCATGTAGGAAACACACCAGGAGGTTTCAAATTCCATTATAACAGCATTCTAATTCAATATATTATAGATAGACTTGGGACATATTTAAAACGTCAGGATCCCCTAATTGTTCCTCTCTTCTTAAGGCAATAAAGCACTGTCCATGTTGCATTTTCATTACTTGATTTCTACAGCAACCCCAATTTCATCATTAGTTTTCCTTCATAACAAGACACTAAAACACAAAACACAAATCAAGAAGAAGCAGGAGTAGGGAAAACATATTTCTACTGAGGCTTCTGTCAATTGGTTTTGAAAGTTAATCATCTTCCTTTTAAGTGTCCTATTAAAAAAAATGAGTTATGTCTGGAACAACATACCTACTGCAACTCGATGCAATGTTTCTGATGCGTTTCTCAGAAGTTACATCAGTGTAACTCTGATGCTAAGACGCTGCCAACTAAGATGAGGCTAATTGTGACTGCAAAATAATTTTGCACTTAAGCAATGTATTTTATGGTTATTTCCTCTCTATGAATTTTAAATACACATTGAAATTTCAATCTGTCTGCATCTGTAAGAATTTCAGGTATTTCTCCGCAGGAGTGACTTAGATTTTAGGTGTCTCTGGGACAGGTTTTGTTTAAGGGATTTAGGACCCTCTACTATTGCAGACAGATCTACGGCCATGTTAAGCATCTAACACCAACGACTCAGATGACATCGCACATTATTTTAAAAAATGAAATAATCTGTCTGAATCACGTAACATCAACTTAAAAGTTTCCAATTAATTTTCATCTGAGGTGGACACTGGAGCCATGAAATATCTTTCCAAATGATGCCATGGGCCCAAAGTTTTACATAGGCTCAAGGGGAGACTGGTCAAATATTTAGAAGGGGAAAGAGAGATTTAGTTGACCTATGGGTTAACCAACAGTCTTTCCCTCACATAAAAGTAGTTTCATTTACTTTTGTGATGTGCAGCATCAGCTAGGGGATATGAGAATCTCGGTCTATGTGCAGGCGTATACACACAGGCTTAGGGCCGACATGTTTCAGTCAAAACCTTAAATTGCTCACTTCGAGTTTCACATACGTAATAACCTTGTGACAAAAAATGTTTTCAATGCACCCTTACATCCCTGCATTAATAAGACAACATTTGCACACACTCATTCATATTTATTTCCTTAGGCAAAAAGATAAAGATTTTTACTAACTCGGGTACTCAGTATCGCTTTAGGTATTAATTCAGTGTATATCTTTCAGAGGAGTGACTTTCTCAGTTACTTACCCAAGTGCACAGCTCTACGCTTGCTACGACATAGCTAACACTGGTGAAAAAGAGCACCACGGACACCTGACTAGGTATGCATGGCAAGAACATTATCTAGTTTATCAATTAACCTTCTAATTCTCACAGTATCATTTAACCATTTCCTATCTTGTAGCTGTGAGTCAAGAACATTAAAGAAATATCATATATCTTGAGTTCATGAAACGCAGTAAACAAACTTTCAGAACTCCAATGAAAAATGGCATACTGGTTTTGTATTTTTAAAAAAACACACAAACCTCAGAGGTTGTCAAGGACCATCACAGACAACTAAAACAGTCTCTAAATGTCACCATTTTGGATAGCGGCCGCAGTCTCAGCCCTTGCACTGGTGAGGCCAGGTGGTCTGTAGGATCCAACTTGGATCCATGAAGAGCGCTGTTCTCTTACACGCTGGAAGTTCTGGATCAGGCCTATTGCAAGGAAGACTCTCCTTTGTGAAGACTATTTAATCAAAACAAATTAAACAACGTACGTTTTCAGTACATAAAGCTTCAGTTTTCCCTCACTTCCAAATCTGGACTTTATATTAATTTGTGTGTGTTTAATGCACTCAAACATTTCCACAGGCATAGCTGTCATAATGTAAGTTTCTTACAGTAGATTCAGCTAATGTGCAATTAATACCTAGATTATGTCACGAGCAATTTGCTGCTTGTTTTTCAATAGTTGCAACTAGTCCTTTTCAGTAGTTGTAAATATAATTCAGAAAATTGTGTTTCTTAGCACAATACACATGGAAGGGACCAACAAGAGGCACAGTGAGAGAAGAGACTTATTCATCTATGAAGTTACCTACACTTCAGCTGTGTGTAAGCACTGACTATGTTTTTTTCTAGGTCAGCAGAGGGAGAATTCTCACTATGGCCTGCTCACAGCCAGTTCTTAGCATCAAGTGTTCATATTTGTCTGATGGTGGGATATGTTATCTGAGGGTATGTAAAGTGCCCTTGTCAATCATTGTTACCTTGAAAAGTGGCAGACCATGACTTGACAGACTGAAGTATTTAATTTTAGAAAAATCCTTATATTTCAGAAGAAATGGGCACCCCATGTCTGGCTGAAGAGATGAAAGACCCAAAATTACACTACAGAACCCTTGGGAGGTGAAGGAAACAATAAAGTAGAGAAGAGAATGAATTTATGAATACATCCTGAAGTAGGAACCCTCTATTCAATACAGCCCCTCAAAGAAAATCACAATTATCCTGTGACTGTTGCTGCATCTCAGCATTATGTAGGCAAGTGGATCCTGGCGCCAGAGCAAAGCAGCAAAGGTAAAAAGAAGTTCTTTCAGTTACAATTTAAAATGAACTATGTGAATCTTAATGAATCTGAAAAAAAAAACAACCCATAGAACAGTTATGCCCATTTTATTTTCTTTACCTTCCTTAGTAAACTTCTGTTTGTATTCCTTTGATAATACCAAATAAAACTTGAGGTCCCGCTAAGCTTTCCTACATTTAGAAAAACTTAAGTTGTGTATTTGGCTTTAGTATCTGTAATAAGACTGTATTCTGGCTTCCAGGGACAACTACGTTTGTCTAGTAGACAGTTATATCAAGGATCAAATCCCAGAACCAAATTTCAAAGTGTGGTGAAGCTTGTCTATAAATAATTTTCTGATCTTAGGGGTTAGAACTGCGATCTTATTTCAACAGAGCACATTAGGGGCATATATCCATCTACAGTATTTCAAAGTCAAAACAAATGCAAAAAGATGTATCTTCACATACAGGAGTTTGTTTTAAAATGTCGGAAATGTCAACCACTTACATACTTTCATATTATACCTAATTAATACAAATTGCATTTAATTTCACATTTAGTAAAACATATTGCTGCCCAAAATAAGGACTATAATTTTTATCAGCAATTATTATTACTGATGTATCAACACAATTATTTAAATTCAATGTATATAGAAGCAGAATCCATGCAAGCATTTATAGTTTTTGTGCCCTCTGTGCTTCTTCCCTAATTTTTGTGGCTTGGAGCTCCTCCAAATGCTGTTTCTGACTTTGTGGGTTTGTATTTGAGATCCCATCCCCTGATTGACAGCAGTCCTTGACTGACAAACAGATTCAGATATGAAAACAGTTACCTGTATAGAACCTGTGTCTGACTGCTGCACTGCTAAGTCTTCCATTTGTGGTGAACCTACTATTTCAGTTTTTACCTATTTCTTAGGCCTCCGAGTCCCTGTATCACTGAGCTATTGAAGAACTGGAGACATATGTCATCTCCACACTGCAGTAGCACTTTGGATTCGGAAGACTTTCCTTTTCCCACCCTCTTAGAAATTAAATTATTTAAAAAACAACTCAGAATTTTCTATTTCTGAACTGATGTGCCTCCAAATTGAATGCAGAACACTTTCAAACTATCTTCCATTAGAGGCTCATCTTTTTTTCTGATTTTAATGCTCAGTATACCTTCACTGGTAGATTCAAATTGTTTGACTAGAAGTAAGCCCTATTATTATATGCTTTTTTAGTGGTTTTGTCTGTATAATGTAAGATGAATTATGTAAAACACACCAAACAGGATACTCTACAAGCTGCTACTTGCATGCTGCAAACAATCACAGTTTCGCTGATAGACTGCGACTTAGCATCTTAAAATGCCTGTGCAAATCAAGTGCATTTTAAGTATTGGGTTTGATTATTTAATCAGACAACTTGCATTTTGCCCTGGCTAATTTGGAAGGCTGATAATATTTTACTCATAAAATAATTGTGCACCTGTTGTGATGGAAACCTATTCAAACAAATCTTAATAGACATGAGGATTCATTCCCAACATGAGTGTGTTAGCCTCTCATTACTGTTATCTATGGGGCAACAAATTTTAAACAGCTATTGAGCAGATCTCAGACTAATCTTGTATAGCTCTTAAAGAACATTTATGACAACATCACTAACATCAAACTTAATTCATATTGATACAGACCAAGGTAAATACTAGGATATGTGGGTCAAACTAACAGTAATTTAGAGAAAAAAGAGTAAGAAAAGATCTGTATAAAATAACAGGATTTCAGTGTGAGAGCTAGTGACAAAGGTCATTTCTGATCAAGCTACGTGGATATAAATCTACTAATTTTATTAACAAAAAGGCTAATACCTATGATGATTCTATGAGGAACTCCTGGAATCAGGGTAGATTATGTCCATAATAGATTTCTGTTTACTGTGTTCAGACAAATTTTCCATGGAAACTATTTGAATATAGCTCTCTCAATTTCCTTTACAATTCATATATTCATATTGATTGGTGAGACTTCATTTTTCTCTATTGGCAAATCATGCCAGAAACATCTCCCCCCCCCAAAAAAAAATAAAGACACAGAGCAGAAAAGACAGAGATCATTTACATTAATCCAAAAGAAATATTTGGGAAAGCGACAGAAGGGAGACAGTGAACTGGGACCAATTCACTCACCAAGTAGGGGGGTGGAATGAATGACCTGACTGGAGCAAGGATCCTGATTAGCCTGAAATCACTTTAATGTTGGCAGGAGTAGGTGAAAACAAGGAAAATGAACCGAGTTCGGCTAGATCTACCCTTTGGCAGAAAACTGTCAGATGTCATTGGTCAAATCTGAAATGAGGTGACACAGTTAGACAAATCAAGACCTCTTGAAAAAAATACTGATAATTAACCTCTTCCAAAGGGTCAACTTGTTTAGAGAGGCCAAATAAAACTCTTCTTGTATTTCTTTTTCTATTTCTCATTGAACTTAGGCTTTTGAGGCAGCGGCTGTGTCAGGTAGCACATTATGTTCTTGTTATTCTCAGTTGCATGTGAGTTTTCCAAATGTGCTTGTACTTTGATTATTTTCCTGAGTACTCATGCTAAGTCCTATAAGTTTTATCACCAACATTTCTGAGTCATCTCTGGATCCACAATTTGTGAAGTTTCCAGTAAGATATTTTCACATATCTTTTAAGAAAAAAAAAAACACTCTGACATCTGATATCATCAGGATGCTCTCTTCATTACTACACAACATCAAGACCCCACTTCAAAACAGACTCCCTATTCAGAAAGGAAGTTTAAAACCAACTGAGGTGAAAAGGGTTGCCACACAGGTTTGCATTAATCAGTGCCGAAGTCTGGCGGTGTGCAAAAAGTTTCTTTCCAAATTAACTGCAGAGAAGGGTGATGAGAGTGACCTAAGCACAGAACAGCTTTCATATAAGGAATAAATAAATAAATATATTTTTCCTTTTTGATCGGGAGAAGAGACAGCTGAAGGTAGCGTAACAGAGAAGATAAACAGAGAATAATTATTCCCTGTCTATTATAATGTAAAATCTACAAAGTACTAGGTTCAAATATATAGCATATTGTTAACTGCCCAGCTTATCCCCATGGACTTCCCAGCTGTCTATTAAAGGGTTCAGAAGAGACTGGACAGGTTCATAGATGATAATTCTATCAAGGGCCGTTACACCCAAATATACCACCTCTGAATCAAGAAGCCCATTAATAATATTTCACGGGAAATTGATGTTTGCCCTTTCCTTACACCCTTCTACACGTTACCTAGTATCCATAGAGACAGAACACTACAGGATAGTATGTTCTTTACGTCTGACACTTAAAGATTTCCTTAACATGAAATTCCTGTAACAAGAGACTGATAAAGTACATATACAGGTTTCCACAGCATTCAAATTGATCAGAAAATTTCTGTCCTTTCAGTACTGTGCCTAGATGCATCTTTCTAGATAAATGCTTACATTAATTGTTAGAATTTGACTTTATGTCTACAGTAACAAAAAGTCAAGAGCACTGAAACATGATAAAACACATCTTAGCAGTGCAAGCTCCTACATGTGCCCTTGCGTTTTCATAAGAAGTTGTGTATTTGTCTTCAGTAGGAGTTTTATTTTGCTAAAGGTAAGCAACTCCACTGGAGACTAAAATGGGACTTGAGCCAATAGGAAATTTGGCTCTGACATCCAGTGTGAAAAGAGAAGGCCTTAAGTTCCAACTAGTGATAAGGCTTCTTCAACATAGAAACCTTCTGTCGGCAGTTAGATTCTGTATTTATTACAGAAAACAATTACTGATATAATGAAAATTAAATAAATACACACACAGCACCAAAACAACCTACCAACGGAAGAAAATGGCAAATATTCAAAGGAAAAGTGAAGGAAACCTACTTTTTAGCTCATATTGAACCCTTTTTCTGCTAAAAATATAATGAAAAACTACATTTGAAAACAAATACCTTTTAATATTACAAATTTTCTTGTCACTCTGTACAAATGAAGAACGGATCAAATTCCAGGAAGCAGTTCTTTTCTCATGTGCCCACTAAATGTATTGCTGTTTAATATTCTTTATTATTAGAATCACAGAATGAATCACATAATCACAGGATGGTTTCAGTTGATAGAACCTTAAAGATCATCTAGTTCCATCCTCTTAGTTCCATCCCCTTGTCATGGGCAGGAGCACCTCCCACTAAACCAGGTTTCTCAAAGCCTCGTCCAACCTGGCCTTCAACAACTTCTCTGGGCAAGCTGTTCCAGAGCCTCACCGCCCTTGTCATTAGCATCATCGTTCTTCTTACTCTTGTTTGCAAGAACAGTTGATTCTATTTCATAGAATCAAGGTTGGAAAGGATTTCTAAGATCAAGTCCAGCCGTCAATCCAACACCCCCGTGACCACTAAACCACGTCCCCAAGTGGCACATCTACAAGTTTTCTGAACACCTCCAGGGACTGTGACTCCACCTCTTCCCCAGGCAGCCTGTTCTAATGCCTCATCACTCTTTTAGTAAAAAAATTTCTCCTAATATCCAACCTAAACCTCTCCTGCCGATTTCCTCTCACATGCTATTGCTTCTTACTTGGGAGAAGAGACCAACACTCACCTCACTACAACCTAAAGCATTTAAGTGAGCTGTCCCATCGATTTCACTGTAGTGCAAAGGCCCTGAACTGTTAAACTTAGAAGCGTGCACTGCTGAAGTAAAAAATATAGAGACATATGTGACTGCACTAAGTAAAAAATTCATTGTGTGCCTGGAAATATACTGCATGCATCCTGGTTGATATTATTTATAAAATGTATTCAACCATATGGAGAACTTGATTTACATGAAAGGTTTATTACAATGTAATTTATAGTTGTGAAATTTTAAGAACTAGAAATGGTAATAGTCATTAACTTTAAACATTAGAAGCCGGCATGATTGTGATAGGTGCCACTGAAATATGACCCTCTGACCAAAGGACCAGAGTGACAAAAATATTTATTGCTTTTTTTGTGTGTGTGCGCTAAGTACAGTTTTAATCCTGCCAAGATTTACATGTACATAATTTAAAAAACAGCATTACATGCAGTGAGCAGTCCCACTCGTATCTACAGAACTACTCTCTGTCTGTATAGTTCAGGGTATTTCTGTTTAA
Organism: Apaloderma vittatum; assembly: GCF_000703405.1. NCBI lineage: Eukaryota > Metazoa > Chordata > Aves > Trogoniformes > Trogonidae > Apaloderma > Apaloderma vittatum. The sequence goes on from NW_009730678.1 coordinate 41,264, forward strand.
GTCCAGAATCTGGAGAAAAGGTTTTTGTATCAAAAAAAGTCGATATGCCATAAGACCATATAGTTTAATCCAGTTCACACTAGTGATTAGTCTACTTAATTATATCAGTATCTTAATCACAACAAATAGATACAATGGGGCATGGCAAATTTAACCAAAATATTTTTGTTTTGGAATCCATTACCTTCTTCAAACAAATCAGACTAAAGAGTATGCAAACATTAACTGTGGAAAGCGCTTATGAAATATTCAGTCCTTCAAAAATGTACCACTTAATTTAGAAGGTCAGGTTAGACCTGGAAATCTAGCTTTTGTAACACATTGCACAAAATGCTAATGATTTGAGAAATGGCAAAACAAAAATATCTCTCTGATTTGGAGAGCTACAACATAAAGCTAAACATATCACTTCATTGGATCACAGTAATAAATACATTATGAGAAACCTTTACAGCTCATGGTGTATTTCTAATCAGGACCGATTTCTTAAGGATTTGGGTGCAGGGGTTCTGTGGTGTGTTGTTTGCTTATGTTCTGTTGGATGCATTCATTGGTTTCACTAATTGGAACCAGTTGATCCTCTTTTCCTGTGTATTGATTTTTAAAATCCTAGCAGTTAACAATGATTCTAATGTATCATAACACTTTAGACCTTAATCATATAGTGGGGCTTTTGCTTGTAGCTTTTGTTTGAGTTTTAATTAAGAAGACCTTGTGTCTCAAAGCCTGAGCTGGGTTTTTAATTGCTAGTATGTATATCACACAGACTTCAAAAGAAATAAAATATGTTTATAACAGAGAGCACAAAGGAGAGCTTTGAAATGTCTATAGCCATACAAAGTGACATAATTAAAAACCTCTGAGTGCCTCTCTGATATAAGACTTATATATATTTATTTATACATATTTATAAGGCAGACTGTTATATACCCTTAGAATTCATGAGAAATAAATTTCAGCAATTATACTGAGAAATAATTACGGTAAATCGAGACTACAGTGTTGGTCAGGGCTACAGAAAAACATCGGATTTATTTTCCTCAAAATGGTCTTCATATCTGATATACTGCACCAAGAAACACCCCAAAGCTTATCTGTGAAGCCAAATTATATAAAGTGGAAGCAAAAATAGCATTTTAAAATGTTTTGTAAATCATGCATATTTTAAGAAAAAATTTAATTCACTGCAAAAACACAGAAACTCATAACTTTCTCAAGGATTCATTCATGCAGAACTCTCTCCAAGACTATTCCAGAAATGGAATGGTGTTAAATTACTAGATTCAAACAGTTGTGCCTCACTGTTCTCTTCCAGTCATTAACGCACACACATAAAAATGCTCCTAGAAAACACCTCTCAGCATCTCTCCTGTGTTCTAACACCAGGGGCAAACATAATTTTCAATACTTTTTATAGTGCATCTTACAAGAAGACTATCAAGTGGGTGAAGTTTCTTCATTTTACTAATTTCAACGTTTCCTAGGAAGCCTCAGTGCTGTCTCCGACCTATCCAATTATTCTGAGGCAATAAATGTGTACATGTCACATGGAATAGGAGTTTTAGGCACTTTTTTAAAAAAGTAGCAAATGGAAAAGGGGAATAAGCACAGAAAACATAACCCCAACAGCCTTCTGTATTGGCTAAAGCTACAGACATCAGTCACTACCCTTCCCAAAACAGACTATTCTGTACAAAGCCAGCATGTGACATTCAAGTCACAATGCCTATAAATATAGATAGGTCCAGCTGTAAACATCACCAATGGAAGCCACAGAACTAACCTGCAAGACAGTAGCTGGTAACCCAGGAGTCACTCTGCTATAAGACTGCTAGACCAAGCCTGACCCTTTCACAATAACATCATTGCTTAAGTTGCTTAAAGCCTGACCTTTCTTATTTGATCTTCAAAGACTCTGCATGCTGAGAAAGACCATTGCGGGCTATTTCAGTAGGACAACTGCCTGATGCATGCAAGACTATGCTATTCCAGAGATTTATATTTGGAACAGAAACAGAAAACTTAAACCAGACTCTGTATAGTGATAAATGATGCTACTCTGCCTGGCTGTGGCTGCTGAGGAAAAACTAGATAACTAAGCTACAGAAATACATGCAGTGAGGGAGGGTGAGGACAGAAGTCCGTGCATCCAAATATCTAGAAATTTAGAAGAGTCCCACATCGCTTTGTTTATTCACATACATGATAACAAAATTTAGAATGCAAAGTATTTCCTGATCCTAATTTTAATACAGAAAAACAACACTGCAGAAGCCGGACAGAAGCCCACCAAATTGCTTGTGTACCTAAAATAAATGTATTTGCATGCACACACTGACAAATAGCATGCAATCAAATGATTTGCATAGGCAGCTGTGGGGTTTTTTCCAGGTGAGCAGGTCATTTAACTCAGCTCAACTGCTTCACAGGCCTTTGAAAATCTGACCTATGTGTTTCATTTATAAACATATCAAATGAACAAGCAGACTTATTTAACCACTGGAATTTGGCTACAGAGCACTCTGCCAAATGCTCCTCTGAGTTTCAAGCGGCTTCCCTGAAGTCAATGGCTCGTTTGGCTGGAATTCAAGAAAGGATCAGGACCATTATCAATAACTGAAATCCTAATAAAGAAGCTCAGAAAAAGCAGTTCTGCAAATGAAGCACATTATGCAAGAGTAATTGCAAACAGGAACAATCCCACTTAGAGAAAAAAATAGATTATTCACAGTTTGTTACTTTTGTATTGGCTTCTATTGTTTGAATTAATAGATATAGTTTATAATTATTTCTTGATTAACACTATTGTGTTCTAAATATAGAAGGTAAAGCAAGAAAATAGCATTTTTATTTGTTTCTATCAGCCAATTATCTTTTCTTCTCATCCATGTGCTTCCCAAACATGAATAGAAACAGTTTGTGTCAATGGTACTTTTTTTTTTTCTGCTTTCATCCTTTTTTCTGGCACTGATTCTCAGTGAACTGCCTTCCCAAAACTAAGACATTAGTCTTTCGCTGAAGGGGGAGGGCTGTAGCTGCACAGACACAGAGGAAGAGTATGTGCTCAGGTTATCCTTAGCAGGAACAACGCCTTCTCTCTAAAATAAACAACTCCCAGTAACAGTCAGTGCAAAGAGCCTCCCTCACAGGACCACACCTCACTCTCTAACAATCAAGATTTTTTTCCCTAGTGACCTCATTTATTTATTTTCACTGCATCGCTTCATGTCTTCAAGTTAGGCTCTCAGTAACATGAGCAGAAAGACTGCGCAAAAGCCAAAAGTATCAGCCAGTTAAATAAATTGATTTAGAATATAACGAAAATTAAGGGAAAAGGTATTTGACCTCCCAAGGACAAGACATTTTCAGAAGTAGTTCTTTCCCGACCTAATCATGGCCTGCCAGTTACCTGACTGGAAATTCATTCAGCACTACCAAAATGAACTTCATGCTCTGGAAATCCACCACCTTGAACATTGAAAAGACTTTTTTTTTTTTTAACCATGTTTCTATGGCAGATTAAAATTTCTCTCTGGTTCCCCTAAATTGCTTTACCTCCTCCTTGTAATCTGTTTTTCATGATGCCATGGGCTACACTGTTGGGGGGCTTTATTTTTCTTTCTGAGATGATTTAAGGAATACAAATGCTAATATGAGTTAATAGCAGTCGATAGCGATCTTACCAGCTAGGAGCTCACCAGCCTGGAGCCAGTGGCTTGGCTCCCGGCTTGGGCACCCAAAGGAGAGAGTCCTACTACAGACCTGCCACTGCTCCTGCGATCTAACTCTGCACTTGTTTTCTTCTTCTTTAAAATGACAGTCATGCCTTTGTGAAGAGGTTCAAATACTGTAAGCGTATAGCATGACATAACAGCAATGATCATTCATCTTCCATGTTTCTCTCTGGGTTTTTTTTGTATTTTGCCTGTTCATGAAAAATGTTAAATACAATTGCAGTTACAAAGAGAAGACAACTGCAGACACGCAGACCACTTAAGGACAGATTTCTAGGGATGAGACACAGATAACTAACTGAATGACTGTCCACAGATCAATCTGGTGACTGGTTTTCTACAGCTAATAGGCTATGTCCCCAGACAAGGTAGTTGAACGAGTAAAAAATTCATCCAAATCTGAGTTAGAATGCTTTCTAGGTAGATGAGAACAGGGTTAGGAGCAAGAGCTCTACACATTCACTCTGCAGTGAATATATATATATACACTAATAAAATAGGAGTAACATAAATCTAGAAAAACAATTTGTTTTTTTCAGTAAATGAAAGCTCATGAAAAAGCTGCTTGTGCCATGTAAAAGAATAAAGAACATTTATTCTGCATTGTTAGAGATCCCACCTCTTTTAATTTTGATTCACTAATAGCACTGAAGTAGTTTCTATTTAAAGACTAAGTAGCTATATATTGCGCAATTAATGGACAAACTAGCATTGAATGTTTTCCACACTATTAAGAGACAATATGGCTTTAAATAGAATCTGATTTCAAGACACAATTTTGTTGGATCTTATTACAGGCATTTTTAACATGTTCTTGTAATGCTGCGTATTAATTTCTGCTACTGACATTATTATAGAATTCCTCACCTGCCTAATACATATGCATTGTTGTAATTCTACCAAAGAAATGCAACAGGAGAATCCAACAGATTTTGGTCCTGAATCAGCTGTAGGAACCAATTATTACTCACTTAGTACAAAGGGTCACTCTTTAATGTATTTTTATAATTTTTAAAAAATTGAACTATCTTCTCTGGTGGAAATGTAAAACCCTGAGCACACTAGTGAAGATTTATTAATGAAATGCCCATGATTCTTTGTTACCACATATTTGTAGTTGCAATTTAATAAAATTGTACCAATAACAAGAAATAAATCTTAGGTACCCTGTGTACCCTTCACACATGCCTTATGACCCCTTCCCACAGCACAAAAAACCTTTTTAATTTGTTGCTTAATCAATAACACTGAATTTCTTCTCACTAAGAAAATCCATGAAAGAATTGATGGGTGGGGAAAAACACTTTAGGTTTTCTACATAGTACTTAATTGTCAAGAGAATCCCACTTTTACTAGATTGCTGGTTCAACAAATCTTGGTAACACTGGAAAGCGCTGTCTATGTATGCAATAAAACTTGGACCGATTTCAGTAGGTCCCAAATTTCATCTAGAGCTGTTCTTTCTCCACAGGAATAGAAAAAATATACTTTCCTCACAATTTTGAAGCAAAGATTTAGAACAGTAATCACACAATTACCCCCATTTTATAATATTTTATAATAAAATTAATAAATTTGGGTTTATAATCTTTATAATAGCCTTTACATATAGCTTATGGAACTGGGAAGGAACAGCACCAAGTATTAGTAGCTCCATGTTTTCAAGGTGTTTCTTCCTTTTCCTCCAGTCCTAGAGATATACAGTGAATGTCAATGAACTAACTAACCTGATGTTTGTGACAACATCCTTGATATGGCCTGTAACTGATTGTTACATACTCTAATTTATTTATTTGTCAGATGCATCCATCATCTCAAAGATAAACATTAAAAAACAGGGTGAGTTGACTGGAAAGAGGAAAGCACCCTCTAGTTATCATTGCTATTTCTATTATTTTTCTGTACTTCAAAAAAACCCTTAAAATTTCATCTAGTGAGATACCTTTAATTTCTCCAAGGAGATCACTTGTGTTTAATTTTTCCATCTTCTCCTTCCAGTCCTTAGAAAGTAGCTTTTCCATGCAGGATGAATCTATTAACAAAAAATACATACAAAGAAGAAAAATTATCAAATATATTCTCACACATGAGGAAAACAGGTGTCACCTTCATTTTAAAAGTGTTCTCTCTGTTCTAGTTGGACGTAGTTTCAAAGGAAAATGAACTCGTAGCCAGAGTTCTTATTTAACTGCATTTTAAATCCAAAGTAATTCCATCGAGGTTAATGGAGTTACTATGGATTTAACAAGGGTCTAATTGAAAGAAAAACTTCATTCAGGATTTATGCATGCTAACTGCCAATTTACATGCATAGATTGCCAATGTATATACAAATTCTGCCTTTTTCATTTGAGAATGGTTGTACATTTGAAATTATACATGAAATTTTAGAAGCTTTTTTTGGAAATTTGGCACACAGTGACATCTGAAACCCATTTTTGTACCCATGTCAATGCAAAAGTTATTCATATCATGTCTCTACGGATTTCATAAAAGCACTCTACATATTGGATGTTCACAGTATCAGAAATTTTCTCAGCACACTATAAACAACATGCAGTGATTAGAAGATAGGCTTTCATAATTTAAAATTCTGAATGCATTTCAAATCTTTGCCCCAATCTGGGAGGCCTTCTGTAGGCAAAACTGTCACTGAAGTCCTTACACTTTGGAGAAAGCAGAAGATTGGGCTTTGCAAGTTTTCTATGATCAGACCCTGATACTGTGCATAACAGACTTCGGTAAAATCTAAAGATTTTTCAGTTCCTAAATTAAACTAATTGGCTCTGAAGTCTAAATTATGCATAATCTTCCAAATAATGTACAAAAGGTGATTTGTAAGATGGGAATCCTGATGGGTGATATTGTGATCCAGAATCACAATTCAGATTTGTTAACAATTATCAAGCAAACTTTACACACAGTAGAACACTTATTTTCCCTTCCCAGCTGGCAATAACAGAATCTCCATTAAACACCGTGCATTCACCTTCATTGGTAGACAGACTCATGAACAACGCCTATGCTAAACTGCTTGGAAACCCATAAGCCCAGTTTAGTAAGACATCAAACCCAACACTGAAATGCAACTCTCTTCCTATAACGAATTTTTGTGAAGAGCCACAAGACGACCACATATCACTCCGGGCTGTGCCAAGCATGTTGTGTTTCAGTGCGTTCCCTGGGAAGAGCCGCACACCTTGGTTTGCCAGGGATTCTCATAGCAAGCTGCCGTTTGAGCTAGGAGGAGATCCATTTGCACAATGCTTTCTAAATAGCTAATAATGTTCTAAATTTTGACACCATTTGCACTGATCCCATGACAAGAAGGCAGAATTCAGCCTCGCATATCTGCTGCTAAATTACTGGCAGATTAAGGCCAAATTCTCATGTCCCATTAGAAGCACTCACACAAGCGAAAACAAAAGCAAAAAGCCCAGATTAAGAACAGCAACACAGATTGCAGCAATGCCACGGGTAACAGTTTGTTCCACCTTAGACAATTTTAAAAATATTCAGAAGGAGAAGCAGTCAAAGAGGTCACTAAAGAAGAAGTTAAAGATTTAGGGAGAAGTTTAAAGAAGAAGGTCATACAGCCAATCGTATTTTAGGGTGCAAGTAGTTTCAGTCTAAAAATTCACATTAGCATCTCTCACTTGAAACAACCAAAGAAACAAACAAAACAAAACAAAAACCAATTGAAAGCAAGCCAAACTATAACTACCAAAAGATCAAAGATCGGGTTTTAATTGCAACACATTTTCACCATGCAAGCCTCCACGGAAAGACAACACAGCTCGTAAATGTTTTTGAAGTAATATTTCAGTAGAAAAGCTAATTTATTTACTAATTATATCTTTCTATAAAAGAGACAAAATTAAGGAGCTGTAAGTTGCAGTAGGCAGCGTTAAAATACTTGTTATATAATAACAATTTGCTCTTAACAATAACAGGCACTTATTACTTTTATGAGTTTTGGCCTGATAATAGAAGAATCAAGAAATAACCATCAATTATCAATAGAACATTATAATTTGTCTTTTTCTGTGATGTCATCATTAGTTTAAAAAGATGTTTCTGTGTTTCTCCCCTGCCAAAATTTCAGACCCCTCATCCCTGAAAAAAGAGAGCTTTAGAGTTTTATTTAGTTTCTAGATATTCGCTATAAAGTTCTGTGTTCTACTGCTTTTTAATGAAGATATTTGTCTCAATTTATACTAACAAGGAAAACAATTTAAAAAAAAAAGACAAAAGAAACAATTGCCATATCACAGGAGTTGATAAAATACTTTCCTCAAAAGCACCTGCTTTATTTCTTCTCTTATTGTTCTTAGAGAAAACCCATGCTTAGCTGTAGTGTTTTTATACTACATAAGGCCAAAGACATTTTTCTAAAGACAGACTGAGAAAGAACTGGAATGGAAAGCATGTCTATCCGTGTGCCTTCTTTTTTATATAATCACACTGCTAGTTTTTCATTTCTATAAATGACTGAAAAAATCCTTAAGAAAAATTTCTTTGAACATCCCTATCTCATTCAAGCTCTGTGTTATAGATCTGACCACACCGTTTATAGCTACTTTGTTTTGGTTTGGGGAAGATTACAAAACCACGCAAAGAACCTTTTAAGAAACTTTTTTCTGTAACATTAAAGAAATAGCTCTCTTGAAATCCCTGTGAATTTTCAATTAGCACATTTAATCTGCATAATTTTTAGAATATAAAATACTGGTATGTGTTAAAGCTCTCTGGAGGTCCTCCACATTAGACACAAAACTAAATATAAAGGCTTATACTTGAAAGGCAAATCTGCCTTTAAGTTCTATACTCTGTGTTCACAAACACACATTTTGAAAAGGTCTGTGAATCAGAAAGGAATTTTTTTTCTTCTTTCTGTACTGAAAATTAATTTTTACATAGATATAAAATCTACAAAGATATCTTCTGACATCGGTAAAACGTCTTCATCCATATTGATTCATTTTTCTGATTTGATTCATTATAAAAACAAAACATCAACTCAGAATCCGTCTCTGAGCAGTGAAGGAGCCTGAATTCACATCTGCACTGCATCGCTCACCCGGCACTGAGGCTCTGCTTCAGCACCATTCCAAAACCTTGTGGATCCCAATATTTTTAAAATGCAGGGGTATTCTTGTTAAAGACAATTATAAGAGAAGCAAAGAAAGAAATTAGCATTTATACATTTTCAGCTCTTCTCACTGAGTTTATAAACCACAGTTGGGCTTATGCTGCAAAGTAGCATATTTTGTACTGACACATGTGAGATCAAACTCCAGTTGCACTGCAGCAATTTATTATATTAACACCACACAGCTTACCCTCTGTTTTCGTCTCCTGTGAGTTAGGAAAAACTTTCTTTCAAGGACAGCAAACACCTTAAGTATAATTAGACTGAGATGACTAAATGAAATCATTGAGTATTATTTAATATCACGGTTTATTACATACTTGGTTAGCAGGCTTAATTGTAGATTAAAGCAGTTTAAAGTACTGCAAGAATCTTGTTAAACATCACAGTTTTGCAAAGGTGAACGAGAAAAGGATGTTAAAAGATAAATAAGCAGTAAAAAAAAAGCCAAGAAAAAACCCCCTAGGTGTTAGATGAAAAGGATCCCTCCACAATGACAAAGCATTGATGAAAAGAATTAACATTTGTCCATTGGGTAATCAATCAGTCATGGAATGGATGGAATCCAGCTCTTTGTTGCACGAACGGTGATGAAGAACGAGTATGTTAGCTATCACAGCCAAGCTCTCAAGTTCTTCCGACTGAATGAAAGTCATCTTGTTCCTATCAAGGATAGCTTTTGCCTCTTGTCTCTTAGTTATTCTTCCATTTTTTTCTTTTATTTTAAATTCCACTTTTGCAGTCTTCAACATGTTACCAACTCCAGCTGCAGCTTACATGAATACTGTATGACCTTACAGTAGCCTGCACCTATCCTCATCGATTTTGGGGGCTTGCTCCTTTTTCCCCCCCTTTTAATTCACTGAAGTAGCCTCTTATTACTTCCTTTGAAATACAGATACACCAAAAAAAAAAAAAAAGCATTCATGCCGTGTGTGTGTGTGTTTTTGTTTTTTATGGTAAAGTCATACATAAAAGAAAGCCTAAATGTGAGAGTGCAGCAGCAAAACTTCAAAGCGCTGACTGTCAGACATTATTATTTCAAATCAGCTTTGACTTTCTGAGACTTAATAAAACACTATAGTATAGGCTGGCATATTTATAACACCTACACCAGTGATCAACCGAACTGTCTTATTCTTGCAAGCGTGCAGTGCCTTGTTATTTCTTTTATAATAAGCTTCCCTCAAAACATGTTGTAACAATACTGCAAACTGATAATTATTAATGATATGAGTTCTAAAACACGACTTGTTTTGCATACAATTCTTTCTGAATACATACATTACCTTGTGACAGAAGACAAAAGCACATTGATTTATTAATAATGATTGCAAATGCATAGCAAGTTCATAAACAATACAGAAATATAATTCAATCAAAGGTATAGGTGACATATTTCTGCATGTATCTGCACTGTTACATCTCAAGGAAAGAGGCACTGGGAAAGAAAAGGTAGAGGAATTAGCAGAGGTATCAGGCATACTAAAAGAGAAACTGTTCTAAAACACAATCAAATCCTGAGGAGGAGGATAAACTTCTTTTCTGCATTTTAGAACAACAGTATTACAGAATTAGTGGCATCTTTCTCTCATGTCAGAACTATAGTCTATGCTTGTACCCCATTGCAATATAGTAAATATTGCTTAACACAAAAAGACGGTATTTTTGCAAGCTTTGGGGCTACATAACAATATGCAAACTCCTCCATCTCTGAAGTTCTGTATTCTCTAAGATACTCTCATTACATTTATCTGACTTCAGCTCCACAGGAGAAAAAGTGTCCTTTGGTTCAGCCTTTGTCAGATGGGTTCAAATGCCTCATTCAAGTTCGTATCATGAGAAAAACAGCACGAGTGGAATTACCCTGTCAGCATTTAGGAAATATTAGTTTGAGAAAAAGCGTTGTGTGCTTTTTTTTTTTCTCTTTGAAAGAATGTTAAATGAGATTACGAACTCCTCAGGACAGACTTTTGTGTGTTTACAAGGCCTACCACACAGGATACCTACTACAAGAGAAGAATTGCTTTTTTTCCCGAAAACCAAAATAAGCTGCAAATCAACATTACAGCGGCTACCGTTGGGATGACCTGCTCCCTACTGCACATCTCACCCTAATCCTCAAGTGTAAATGTGCTTTTTTCACCTGGTTGCAGGTACGGACCTGACATCTGAAATTAATAACAATGCAACCCACACATTGAAAGAGGAAGGCTTGCTTCAGTATTCTTTATAGAATACTAAATCCTGCTTAGAGTAGAAAAATCTAAACAAAATCATTGCAAATATTCCTGAATAGAAGTCAAGCATAATTTAGATTTACCCTAGTCAAGTGTTTGTTACTAACAATTAAATTAAAAAGATAGGTCCATTGGTGTTATTATTACATCCATTCATAAAAGATGTAAATTATTCAGAAAATTAAGTATGGTTTTCCAAATCTGGTGATGAGTTTTAATATACCTGTGCTGGGACCTTTGATTAATTGATCCGTCTCCAAGTGCATGACAACAGCTTGCTTACGTGCCTTTTGTGAGTTCACTGCCTGTCAGATTTCCTTGATGCACTGAACTGTCTAGTGTAGATCTATATCACAAAAATATTTCTTAATTTTCACACTTCATATTATGTATTTTAAAATTATATGGAAACTCCAGTATTTCATCATCAAAGGGAAAGGCAAAAGGTTAATTTAATTCACTTTGAAAGAACTCAATTTTATAATCTTCTAACAATTCTAAATTAAATTAAGGACTTTACAGTTATGTTCATGATTTGAGAAATAAAAATATCATTTAACCATGACTATCAGAAACTTAACTGCCGGATACTACCATCTATTCTTTTCTAATCCAAGGATGTAAAGCTTGTGTAATGTTACTAAAATATTCTTTGTTGCCATAGTCACTTTTTTCCTTCTTTCAAACACAAATTATCCTGTTTCAATAAACTTTAAATAAAAGAAAATGAGACAGCAACAATACAAAACTAATCAAAAATCAGCCTGAAGGCTTAACATCCATAGCTGCGATGTGCTGCAACTGTCTCGCTCATAAGCAGCTTGGCTTCAATCTTGCTGTCAGTAGAGAGGCAGGTCAGGGGAATCTCATCTCATCCTTTGCAATTTCTATAAGGTTTTCCTACAGTAATTAATTGTTGCGATCCAACAGAAAATTAAAATATAAGGCATTTCAGACATGTTCTTAGCCAGTGAACTGATTTCTTTTGCCAACTCTTCAAGATTTCCTTGACTAAATAAGCTTTCAAAGGCCAAGTTCATGAACAACAATAATACAATCACAACACAAAAATGAGCAACACGACATTTAGAACAGGAAAACCTGCTAATTACTTTTGCTACTTTTACTGCAAATTACAAAAATAAAAAAATAGTTCCTAAATTCTATATCTAGCTCCTGCCTTTAAGTAGCCAAGTAATCCGGGACAGTCACTTACTCCCTCCTCTTGCACTGACCCGTTTCTGCCCACCTCTTTGTCTGCCTTGGCTATTGAGGCTGTGACATATCTGGCAAGGGTTCTGCTGAACACCACGCGCATCTTCTGATCAGAAATTAGAACTTGGTTTTGACTCTTAGTGCAACATGTAGGCAGTACTGTAAAACCAGAAAAGAAAAAGAAAAAAAAGCAAACACAAAAGAAAAAAAAAAAAAGAGAAAGAGCCTTCCTAACTGCAATTATATGCAAAAGGCTGTCAGCTCACAGTAGATGTTTTCTTGCAAGAGCAATAATGGCATTGCAACTGAGAACTGACTACCTAGCACTGCAGTTTTGTTTAGGACAGGGAACCAAGTAAATCTGCCAACTGCTGTACATTTCTTCACAGTGACAAGATTTCCACAATATGATAAAATTAGAACTGTAAGAGCTTGGAGAGCTCTCTTAACTTTTAATTAAAACTCTCCAAGCTCACTAAAAATAATTAGGCATTAAAATGTTCTGGTTTTCCTCTGAATTCATTTGCACTACTTGAATGGTCTAGATCTTGCATGAAACAACAGACATTCTAAACAGAAACACTGGAATTTAAGTGGGGGGGATTTCCAGACCTGCTTTCTATGATGTGGCTAGTGGGAGAAACTGCAGAGAATCTGAAGCTTGTACCAGTTCTGCCTAAAACGGCTTGTTTCACAGGAATTCTCTAGTGCAAAGAGCATTTGCACTGAGCAGAATGTGTCATGCTCAGTGCAAAAGTCTAGATAAAAAGCAGTTTGAATTTCATTCAAAGAATAACCCAAGATAGAGTTCTGACCTTTCTTTTTATTTAATTATTAAAAAGCAGAACCTTTAACCTTGCAAATGTTTTTGTTCTCTTAAAATAACTTATACAATGCTATATGCCACACTATTTTTAGAAAAGCAACAAGAGAAAGCATGCTTTTCCCATACAGCAGGGCACTGGTATAAACATCAACACAGATGCTCTGTGAGAGAGTGCTGGACTTCTCAAGCACTTGATCATTAAGGAATGCACCAACTGTTTTAGATAATCTCGTGCCAGCTCCAATTCTGCTCCGCACTCCCCTTTGGGAGTGGCAAATCTTGTCCTGCTCCTAATTTTTCATTTTGCTCACTCCTCCATTTTTTTTTCTCCTTCTCAGAACAGAGGGAAAAAGGCATTGTGTGCCAAGCAATGCAAGACTAGAATCACTTCCCCAAACAGAGCAAAACTTTCAGACAATTAACCCTCCCCTCTTCTTTCAGATAAATTACTAAGTATAAAATGCAATCTGTTTCCTTTGTTTACTCAATATGAACAATTTGTAAATGACTCAAGGATAAAATTCAGAAAATGTTGTGCTAAATTAGAACCATTATAAACATGCTAATGACTGCTCAACTAAAACATGCAGGATCAGTTTGAAGAAATATATTTAGATCCCGTGAAATACAGTTGTATTGCCACAGAACTATTTGGTCACTTAATTGTATATGATTACTTCAGGAAAATGTTAATTTCATGAAGACTGCACTAGACAATACGCTATGTATGTCAGAAGGAGCCTTCTCAAATGTCAGTGTCATTGCTTGGATGCAATGTTTTGGCATATTAGTAGAAGAGAAATATCCTTTAAGTCTGTCAAAATTACATGTACATTTCAGTTCTTCACGTAAAGTTTCCCTCCCATGATAAGCTATCTTTTACTGTTAGATTGGCTGTATTCATTGAAGTACACATCATTGCCTTATTTGCATTACAATGATAGTATACTGTATATTATATGTAATCACCCATTCCCTCAGTATGTGCACCTCTATTTACTACCCGAGTGAAAATATAATATTGGCAAGAGAGAGTCTCAAGCTTTACACAACAGCCATCGGGGACAGTCTGGAAAAGGAGACCACAATGAAGTACAATTTGCTTGCAACTCCTGGCCAAAAGATTACATAAACCAATATAATAAAGGAGAATGAGATAGTTATTTTTCTGTCTCTTACCATGTATCAGAGAAGTATCAAAATCAACAGAATTTGCAACTTGGTTAGTTTGCAAAAGAAAATGTGTTAATGGAAGCAGACCTCAATCTTCATTATTTTTCTTTGCCTCCATATCTTCACATCTTTCTGTATTGATCAACGCTAGAAGACTTTTTTTTTTCTTTTCCTGAGAGTGGAAAAGAATAGTCTGAGCCAATATCTCAGCTAGAACTCAGCAGCATAGTTTCAAAGTCTTCTTAGTCTTAAATAGATTTGAAATTTCTCCCAATATTTGGCCTAATTTTCTTTCTTTTAGTCTCATACCTCTGCTCCTTCTTATAGTCCCTTTATAAGCCTAAACAATTCACTTTCAACTTTGGTATCCACTCTTTTCAAACACTTGTGAGTTGAAGTGGCATTCTTCTCATTATTACTCAAACAATCTATCAAGAATTTAATCTTTAATTTTTTCTTTGTTAAACTGTTCTGGAACAAATCATGTATCATATGGCCCTCAGGTACGTAGCATGTTTCTTTTACAAATGAATTTCCCTAGTACCTCAAGAAGGTGCAGATTCCCCCTCAGCCTGTGAGCAGCCACATCCACTCACTTGGACTCAACTTACTAAAGTCACGGGGGCGCATTTTGCTCTCTCATTCTCATGCCAAGCTGAAGCCAGCAGAGGGTCCCAGCTCAACTCAGGAGATTACCTGGTAGCACAAATAGTCATTTATGTCATTATGCCAAGCAAGTCCTGTATCATACAGCAAAGCAGAAATGCCCTAAAATCACTGTGAAAATATTACAAAAAGTTTGGGGGAGTTAGAACCTCTTAAACAAGCTGCAGTACAAAAATACAAGTGTGCATAACCTCCTTCACAGCAGGTTAGTTTGCTCAGTGGCAGGGAGTGAGGAGACTTCCTGAAAAGCAAGAAGAATCAGTTTCTATTAAACTGATTAATGTTCCTCAAAAAATTTGTGACACCAGATGATTTATGAACAAAACATGGATGATTCAAAAAACCTCTATTTTGTTCCCCCAAATCTTATTCTACTCGTTACCCTAATAATGCAGTAATAAACATCTGTTTAATGATTTGAAGGCTTCTTAATACTGTGTATAAAAGTCTTAACTCAGTTTTACATAAAATATTCCAAAATTAAAACAATTGTATAACAAAAAGAATTTTTCATGAGAAATCCTTAAGCATTTTTGTATGTAAAAGTATAACACAAAGAAGGCAAAATAATGTGCTCTTGATTTGAAATGACTTCAAACAAGGATGTAAAGGAATTAAACAATAGCTAGAATCTCCTCTCTATTTACCATTTCTGAAGGTCTCTACAGTCCACGATGCAGTCTTTTCCAGGACATTAAAACACACTTACAAAATCAGTTCAACAGCCTACTCTATACTAATACAATTTTGACTTAAACGATCATATTCCATATAAATATAGAGCAAGCAAGACTTTCCTGAACTAATTCTAACAAAGCTTTAAAAGGTTTACAAAGCTCACAAGCACCAATTTACTTGCCATCAGTATATATTTCAGGAATAATAGCTGGTTTGTTTCAAATCTGTGAAAAGATTTAAAGAAAAGAATGCACTAATATCTTCAAGAACATCAAAATTTCCATTTTCCTACATACATAGAGCTGAAAATTAGCTATCAATTTTTTCTCTTGTAAAAGAACATTACTGATTTTGTAAAGTCAAGTAGTGAAAAGATATGGAAACGACAGAATTAAAGTTGTCCAGGAAATCCTAATTCAGCTCCCATGTGAGTAAACATGATATATTCTTTAAAGAAAAATCTTCAATCAATTTAAGAAAAAATATTATTTTTTAAACAGGATTCTTGTTCCATTCAGCACATGGGACAACCCCAGAGAAAAGCATGAACTGGAACTGCAGAGCAAATGAGGCTGTTGCCCATACCATCATTGGCCACGTTTCATCGCAAAAGTTCAAAGAAATTAAATGAATGAGGGATGCAACAGCAAAAGGAGAAATGATGGGTCGCAGTTTCATGTTCTGAGAACGCTATTTAAAAAACTTGGGGTAGTATTTGAGGAATTGCTGAACATTCACAGCTGCAGCTGTGTCAATGTAAAGCCAATGCAAAGATTGAGGCTATAATATATATAGCTAAATACAAACTGCTGCACAAAATTAGGTCCTCTGGAGAAGAATCAGGACCTGAACACCTCGAGCTGAACAACCAATAAATCAATTACGTTTTTAAAGTCACACTCTTGATCTCATGCGAGTGAAGTTGGTATCCTGACAACCTGTTTTCCCTCTTTACAGTAACTTTAAGGACACAATTTGTTTGTAGCACAGAGTATGCTGAAAAAACCCAGCCAATTGTGTAATATCCACGTTTTCAGTGCACAGCTCGAATAATAGGAAATTAATAGACACAAAGGCTTCACACTGACCGGTAAGGATATAACAAACTAATACATATTCAGTACTATTAAATCTAATAGCTACAGAAAAGAGAAACCACAGTAAACTCATGCTACATGTTTCAAGCTTTTCTTTATTTCCTATTCTGCAAATCATTGTCCTTTCTTTTCCAGAAACCTCCTCACTACGAGCAAGAAATAGTCAATGGAGCTCTAGAGAACTATGCCACAACCTTCACTAAAAGACATATTGCAGGTAACAACGGTAATTTACATTAATTTACATTTAGTCTTCTTGCTTTTGTTGATTTAATCCAGAATCTGTAGTTATAACAGTTTAAATTAACAAGCTGAATTTTAGCTGCGTAACTCCCCAGAACATTTAAGCATGCATGAAATTCTACATAGCTACTTTGAAATTGTAGATTAATGCTGTTTCATGATATACTCTTTACACAAATGCAAAAGAATCTAACAAAGACTTGGTTGTTTAGAAGAATTTTTCTCATGTTTAGAGCCAATAGAAGATTTCACTTTTTCAAAACAACCCCTACACGGGAGATTCCTAGAATTATAGAATGGCCCAGGTTGGAAGGGACCTTAGAGATCATCTAATCCAACCTCCTCACCATGGGCAGGGACGCCTCTCAACTAGATCAGGTTGCTCAAGGCCCCATCCAATCTGGCCTTGAACACCTCCGGGGAGGGGGCAGCCACAACCTCTCTGGGCAATCTGTTCCAGAGTCTTGTCACCCTCGTACTAAAGAACTTCTTCCTAAGATCCAATCTAAATCTATTCTCCTTCAATTTAAATGCATTTCCCCTTGCCCTCTCCAGCCTTCCTTGCTCAATTATAAGTTCTAATTTACGATCTTAGAAGTACCCATTCCAGAGAACAGGACGGTTCTTCAGCTTTCTTCTAATGCTAAATGACATAGTATATTGGAAAATTATGATATTGCCTTATTTATTTAAATATATTACCAAATTCAGTGCATGAGTAATAGGTGATTTGATTCTTATTGTATCAGCAGATCACAGTCCAATGCATTTCATACAAAATTAACAAGAGGATCTATATATTCCTTTGTTCTAAGTTATACTTCCTGTCTTTTAGAGCATCTTTAGCAAGGCCACTGCATGACTTCTAAGGCTAGATCCTATATATACACAGGGTTGTATGCAAGAACTTCACACAGAAAAAGTAACGAGGCCACAATAGTTTGGTGGTGCAATGCAAAAGCTTGTTTCTATCAAGCCAAAGGCAGGAGTTTGGGCTGCTGCCAGGTTCTCCTCATGCTCATGGTTTGGTTCATCTAACTTGTGTTTACATACACTGATGTTGAGATTAATCTCATATCCTTTGGTTGTGTTTTCACTGTCCTTACTCCACATGTAAGTTACCTTACTGGGGTTTTTATCCTGATATTACCCAGAAAATTCATCCAATTTAGTCAATCATACAATCTTTTTTGTCGAGTAATCACTTCTCCAATCCCTGGGCTGCAAGCCTGCCCAAACCTCTTGCCCGCATTTGCACTTGCACTATTAATATAATCATGAGCACCAGGAAGGCCGAGTCTCAGACCTCACAAGTTACACATCTCTGGTTCCTTAGGCTTTTTTTAAACACTTATTTATGGGCAAGGTATAATTTACACCACCTTATGTATGGCTGGGCAGGTGGTACACTGTGGCTGTTGCTCCTTATATCAAATACGCTAACATCATTTTCAGTGGTGCCCACTTTTCCCTACCAATCATATTTTCACCTGTTCTCTCCCATCAGAAGATCTGACTGAGAGGTCTCTGCTGTTTGCTTTTACTACTGCTGTGTGTACACTGCCTGATGTACTTCCTGACAGAGGCGCCTGGAAAAATTAAGAAATCATCTTAGTTACTTCTAGTGAAGCTCAGAGACCCTTCAGATTTCAGTGGCCTATGCTCCATGGAATAAACTGATCTATTTTTTTCCTTTTTTCTTTCAAAGCTATAGATGTCATACAACTTACCGTCTCAACTGGAGCAATGGCCAGTGCTCTGCCTAAGACTGTGGTCAAGGGACACGGTCCCTCTGCCTGTGCAGAGGGAGGAGGGCAGAATGCTCACGCATGGCTTTTCCCAAGGCAAAGCAATCACCACAGGTGCCAGAGCTGCTGGGATACAGTCATGAAGTCACATGGAAGTTTTTTAATTCTACAGTGAGATTGATCAAATTTCTCAAGTTTAGAAAGTTTCCAATTTTAAGCAAGTAAGAAGAATTATGACAGGATCCTGCATTTAGGAACAACAATTCCTTTCAGTGGACTATCTCATATCCAGATATTTTCAGGAATTGTCCAAAAGCTTTTTAGCTGACAGGAAACAAACTATTTTCTTCTTCAGCAAAATATAACTCCATAATGAGTTTATTATCTTATAAACAGTGGTGTAAATGTGAACTTTGATACCAAAACAATAACATACCCTTTCTCCTGAGAACTATTAACTGTACCTACTGAGCACCTAAGACTACAGGCAGTTAGTCCCAGAACATCAGTTAAAGAAGTTCAGTTGCCACAGTCCATTCCCCTTTGCAGTTATTTGCAAAATAAGCATAAATTTTGCCCATCCATTTTGATTGCTCCTTTTTCGCCCTCTTTTTGCACTAGTGAAATAATTTCAAAATATAGATGAAGACAGCGATGTAGGCCCTAAAAGTGGAACCCTACACTGTATTCAGTAGATGGTCAGGGAATAAGAACAAGTACTGCCAACAAACATGAAGGAAAACCGTGGGAATTCTTAACTGCAAAGCTGTGCAGAAATCACCACTTTGTATCCGGGTGCTTAACAATTCCTTCCTAACAAGGGTAACTTTTGCACAGAATAGACTGAAAATTTGAATAATACGAGCATGTTCCACCTATGGTCAAGACTTCTTTCCTTTGGAGGAGCTTCCAACCTTTTATAACAGAGATAACAAGGACCAGTAGTCCACAGAAGAGGTCAGCAGAGTTTGGCCAAGCAAAGCCACACAAAACCCACTTGGAAACCACTAATTTTGCATCCAAAAATATATTTTATCTATGTGGCCAGATACATGTGTTCTTATGTTTGTTCATATTAAACAAAATTTAGAGGGCTTTTTAACACTACTTTTGCAGGCTCCTGTTCTTGGCCTAGATGGCATATCCTAAAGTCTAATTTCTCTTGTTCTTTGGGTGTTCCATTTTCTACTCACAGTATCACAGCTCTACCAGGCAAAGTTATCTGAAAGAGCTCCCCCATATTAGACAACTCCTATCAGCTACTAGACGCAGTCCGTATGTTGGAAAACAACACCAAGTCAGCCAACATCAACAACATCATTCTGTAAAAACATTCTAAGCCAACATCATTCTGTAACAACTTGCCAGGGCCAAGGTGCCAGATGCCCTCCTATACTGGACCTTCTCTATGTCTTTCTGCTCGAAGGCTGTGACTCCGACAGTACCGTATTGTAAAAATCTGGATTAAATCTAGCAAAGAAAGAGATCATTTATAAGTCATCTGTGGGTACATTCTGTCCTGGGTGTGTGGCTGAAACTCCCATTAACACTAACACAAGCTGCTCAGGCTGCTGATGGGTGAATTATACCCCTGACAGAAAAGTGGTTTTTTGCTCAGTGGATTTTCTTTTATGAACTTGTTGGCTACTGCACAGTCGTGTATATATTTAAGTATTTCTCTGTGTGTATGCATTTGTATATCTCTACAGTGATGATGTCAGTTTGACTAAAAATGCAGATAAAGCATTTCTTAAGCCAACACAGGCCAAAGCTAATTTTCCCCATACAAACTTCGGTTTGGCCCTTATCTATCAAAACCAGAAACAGTTTGACAGAAAAGGGGATCCAAATTGGTTATCCCAATGAAAAAAATAGAAGTTAGTGTCTTTCTTAAGCCTGACTTTATAGGAACCGTATGCACAACTTTCACTTTCTAGAAAGTGGTTTTCTCTTGAACACACATCAGAACCATTCATCATCATATAATTGCAAGTTGTCAGTCAGAGCCGCACCCTTCATGCAGTGGCAGGCCGCCAACACATCTGTCAGAAGCACTCACAAGCTTCCGTGTATTATTGTAATCCCCTACAAAAGGAACAAGCCCATTCAGCCAGTCCACATTTTCCAAATCGAATGATGACTGTAAACCCCGAGCCTGGAAAAATAATAGCACTTACCCTAAAAATGCCACACTTGTCAGGTGACCACAGGCTAAATGCCAGAGAGCTAACATGAAATAATTCTAATGCCCACACCAAATGCGCAGGTTTTAGGGGAACAGAGTTCTTCACTCTTTAAAGAAGAAAGCTGGCTTCTGTGCATACAACAAAGTGGTCTCCAGTGGTGAAACTGGCTGCAGGGACAAACCATTGCACCTTTTCTGCAAGCATACCCTTCTTGAACTCTAGACTTGATTAGGAAAAAATTCTGCTCCTTCCTTACTGTTTCCATTCTCTTTTCTGGCTTCTTCCATTTCGTTTCTTCTTTACTTATGATCACTTAGTCTTTACGTTAACACACACTCTTTTCTCCTTCTCCTCTCCTGTACCTGAAGGACTTATTCTGCTCAGATAGGGTCCACAGGCAGCACCTTTGGGCCAGTCTGAATTTAGTGAACCTGAGGGCTTGGGCCAATGAGTCCAAAGTAGGCAAGATTCTCTTCTCAGAATTTATGTTAAGGACTTTCACGGAGAATTAAACAGCTTTCAAGGAATTAAACACTGCTTTACACAGGGTTTCAGAAGCTTATTTGTATATGAATACAAGAGTCACAAATACTTCGGAGAATGAAGTGGAAGAATAAGCTTTACCTCTCTACTTCCAATAACTCTTTTGCATTCCCTTCCTGGAAAAGTACAACAGTTCGATGATCAGAAGCATGGAGTGAAACACATGCCACCGTCCCTCAAGGCAGGAACATAGCATGAACCCAGCAAGACCTTCAGAATAGCTTTGCTTCAGCAGGTGAGGCTGTAGATGGAGCCTAATGCTTCCCTTTCACCAGTCAGATCTTTACACATGCTTAGATACAGAGGTGAAGCCATGACTCCTCTCTGCTCCCCCTTCCAATATTTTGACCCCAGGAACTTTAAAGGAGCAGGAGCAGACAGTCAGAACGCACACTCAACCATAAGGACTGGGCAGTTAAAGGCTTCATGCACTTCACCCTGCTATTTGGCATTGTTATCAGTCCTTGATACAGGCAAAATGAATATTCTCTACAGAGACATATACAAACGTACGTTTCTGAAACAACTTGAAGGATATATGATGGCTGACCTGTTATTTCCAAGAGCAAATAGAGAAAGCATTACTACTGAGTGATACAGCCAGGAGTAAATTATACCATCTCATTGCACAAAGGAAGATAAATATCATAACAAATCAACTCTCAGCTGTGCTGCACACCTATATTCACACAGTGGTGGTGTTCAGTCTAGTGTGAAGGAAAAATCTAACAATGCTCAGACTATCTGAGGGGGGAAAAAAAGTCTCTGAGTACTGTAAAACTAGCATGCAAACATGAAGAAGCTGAAGAAACTGCTCTGCTCATTCCTGGATAGTCGCATAGACTAGACTAGCTGGTGCACCCCATTAGAATGAAGTTGGCATGTAGTAATAGTGGAGTTTATCACCACACTCCTGCAAAACATGCTGGTTTTCAACACGTCAGTGGGAGCAAAAATCTGCCCCTCAAGTTTGTCAGGACTCAGTTTCTCAGATGGAAAGATGATCTTTTTATACAACTACTGAGAAATTTAATTCTTTTGCATAATGGTACCACAAGCAGCTTTAAGCACAGTAATATCTTTCCTTTGAATTACACTATCTTATTTTTTGTGTATTTTTAAAGTTTCTTTGACATTGCTCATTATTTTTTCAGAACTAAACCATATTCAGTAACTCTTAAGGGTTTTTTGGCATGAATCAAGACCAAATTTCACTAAATCCAAATGAAATTAATTTTGGATAACAATATCTGCTGTAAATCAGGTAAATTAAGATAAATTAATGCCTTCTCTTTTATATATATATATATATGAGATAGTAAATATATACAAATATAAGTACAACATATGGTCAACAAGAAATAAATAAAACTGAAAACACTTTACAACTGCATGGCAAGTATCCAAACTAAATTTCAGGTAGCAGATGGCATGAATAGGATACATGTGAGAAACAGGCAATTTCAATTATCTCTGAATAGTTCATAAACAGGAAAATTTGGCAAACCACAATTTAAAAAAAAATTGACTTGAAAAATAACATCGTGTAATAGAGATAACTGAATTGAAAACATAACAATAAAAAAATTATTTAGCTCATCCTGACCATAATTTCATAATGAGTATTAAATGATTATATGTGACAGAAAAGAGCTGTCCCAAATACTCATGCCTGGAAAATGTAACAATTAATTATTCCAAATAGAGCTCAGAATTTCGTTTCTGTTATTATCATTACCCAAAGTGGCCAGTAGATCTTGCTCAACAAATCCCTCCTTAGCTTTTGCGCAATCTAGAGATGAAAAAAACAAACAAACAAAAAAAACAAACAAAAAACCCAAGTGGAATCTGTTCCTGGTAGTTTCTTCAGTTACTCAGACAAACTTCAGTAGGGTTTATTCAGCAGAGGTCAGATTTGCCCACAGATGTCACACAAAAAGCCAAATTGTTTTGAGCCATACAAGGAAATAAGGTGGAAAAAGAAACTATGCTTAAAATCTATGGAGTCATTTTTAAATTATCTTTTGGAAAAATCAAATGTATCAGGTGGGATTCTGAAATTTCAAAATCTGCTAAGTAGGGCAGAGGCTAATTTCCTCAGCGTTTCATTGAGATGCTTACAAACGCTGTGTAGAGCCACCCAAGCAAATCACTAGGAATCAACTCATGAGACATTGTACTACTGCTTTCACACTCCCCTTCCTAATTCTCTTTTCCACATAAGAAAAGTGTCAGACATAAAGATCTATTAGCTCAAATCCCTGAAGTTACTCGGATATCTAAATACGATTGAAGTGCCTAATTGCCATTTGTGTAATTGGGAGTTAGATAGCTACATAATAGTTTGGGTGTCCGTATTCCACGGAGATGTAAGCTTTTCTGTTAATGAAACTCTCGGCATTATCCCTATAAAAATGGTGAAAGACCTCTCAACCATTCCATTCTTAAGCCAGATTAAAGACAACACCAAATAAAAGGGGGGAAAAAATCCTGCCTGCCTAAATAGAAGCATAATAAATCATGACTTTCACGGAAATACATATTGATTTTTATTTATCAGATCTGCGATTAGCAGACAAGATAGCACCTCCAAATATCAGAAAAGAAAGGAAGAGTTTATTGGTCCTTGTGATTCCAGAAACCTTTAGAAAGAATTGGAGAAGCTTTTATCCAGTTCAAATGATAAGTATTTCTCTTTTTTCATGCTAATAAAGAAAATTTGATCCCTGTTAAAATGGATGGTTGTGCAGAAGGCTTTCTCAACAGGACCTTCAGCTTGGCATAATAAAGGGACAGCAAAATCAACAGATGCTTCTGAGCATCTCAATAACTGAGGTCTGGGTCTTTGAAAGAATGACTAGTCTGCCATTTCATAACTGTCATTTGAAAGAGGAAAAGTGTTGTTTAATGACAGCTGGGGTTTACTGCCCAGATGAACTGGAAAAATACACATAACTCATGTTATTTTATGTACATTGAATGCTTCTGAAACTTATTTATACATCTGTGTGCTTATAGCTAGATACAGATACATACACAATCGCAGCATTTAAAAGATGGCCAGAAGTTTTAGGTACAGTGCTTGAGTCAAATTGCATCTCATTTTCAAAGCTGGCAGGCCCAATAGTTTTGGAACTTGAAGTTGTAAGTGCTGAACACATCTCAAAAATCAGTCCCAGTATGTTTCAAGTTAGGCATCCAAAGTCAGTAACCACAACTGATCATTTGGGTCACTGGAAAGTATGTTCACAGTATACACAACTACGGAGTCAAGACACTATGAGCTAAATATCACTTCCATCAGAAAAAAAGGCTGTTATATAATACCTTCCAGGCAAAGCAATACAGGAGCAACCAGCTGCAAATATGTTTTGAGAATTCAGAGCGCCCCTGGGGGGAGTCAGCTACTTCTTTTGAGGACCTTAACTCTTTCTCATGCCTCAGACAGACCTTTCACAGCTCCTTCTACCACAACTCGCAAAGGCGAATGTGTACCTCCTGTCTTGGAAGCCTGGGACACACCAAAAGCTACTAAGAAGTTGTCAGAAATGTCAGCAGCCACCCCATACATTCGGAGGCCCAGCTAAGCAGGGCTCTTTTCAGCCCATGAGTCCTGTCCTCAGTAAGCGCAGGTAGCCACGGAATAATCAGCAGCAAAGCCTGCAAAGTTCACCAGGCTCCATGTGCCTACTCACTTCAAAATGAACGTGGTTCTGATTTCAGAGTGGTTATAACAGCAAGGGTTCCGCAAACTTGGGTTTAATGTCATTTTTCTTCCCCTACTGATGTGCCGACTGACCGTCCTGCAAAAGATCAGCTCCCGCTCCCATCCTTCCCATGCCTCAGAGCATAGCAGGTTGCCTGGCTTCATAAAAGAAAGATCCCATGTTAAGAATATGCCTTACTCTCTCTGCTGTATTAAAAAAAAACCAAAAAACCAAAACTTTCTAAAATTTAAAAGTGCAGCAGAAAATTTTAACTTAATTCTTAATACAAGTTAAATGAACCCTAACAGCCCAACTACCAGTTTCAAACTGTAAATCAGCATATGTAATGTCAGCAACCAATAAAGTAGAAACATATGCTCTGCTTCACTAATGGTATAAAGAATATTCTCCGATTGTCTTTTGGTAGAAGCCAAATGTTAATAAGATTTATTTTAGAAACATTAATTTTCAACAGCATGTAAACTGATTTATTTTCTACTAAAATCATTGCGATTACTTTTATTTTAGAAAGACTTCCATAATGGTTTCTGTACAAGACCTATCAAATAATATTTCTTGGCCCATACCAGTCATCTATACTTTCTCGTAGCTAAGAAACCTTCTCACAGTATATTATGGCACAATATGTGAGCTACTGTGTGTGAAGTTACAGCTTATTTTAAAAAGCCATAGACATTCTCTGCAGCTAGTAAGTGGAGCACTCCCTTGGAACAAACAGATCAGTGTTTTCTTCAGTTTTGTATTTTCTTTGGTTGAAAAGAATGGTAGATGCTAAGGCAAGGAATATCAAATATTCAGTATACAATTGTTTAAATATACACATATATACCATATATCACAGAAAACCTAATACGAGAATAGTACTATGTGACATCTACTGAGCTTCCATTTTTCTCATGCATTTACACTGAGAATCAAGTAGTTAGATTTTCCAGAAAGTTCAACTCTCAAGTACTCAAAAGACATGAAAAATTCCTCTGAAGTGCTCCTGCTATTCTCAGTGCTGAGTTTTAATAAATGATATAATTTTTTTATGTGACTAAATAAGAACTGTTTAACACTCGGGCCGTTTGAAAATCTGGCCCAGTGAGGATATCTCAGTGACAAGTCTAACCAGCACCTTTAATATAACTGTTTGCTACATTTGGGGCAAAACAGCCCCAAATTATCTAAGCAAGAACTGCAACACTGGTCCCATAAACTGTAAATTTTACTTTTTCGAATTGCGACCACTGTCATTTTTAAGAAACCAAATAATTTCACTATCTCAGAGATCAAAGTAAATAAATGGTTTCATGAAGGGGTCAGCTGAAAGTATATGGCATGCACTGACTGACAAAAGATTAAAATGCAATCACATATGAAAAAGCCACAACTTGAAAGAAATCATGCATTCTTGAAAAGATACTTAATACTAATAGATGGCATACTTTTACTTGAGTTTAGATCATCTATCCTCATGACTCATTATGTATTTGAGTACATCAATTATATCATAAATAATTTATATCATTACAATGTTGTGTGGTTTAATGCATTTAAAACTGTTTCAGACAGCTGAGGGTCTTACACGTCTCACACACCTCAACGGACCAGGGCACTAAGAATGAAAGGAAACCTTATTAATAAGTTTTAATACTTTTTCATATAAATAAATCAATTCAAAAGATATCATCAAAGCATAGTGCAAAAAACAAATAAGTGCTAAGGTCTCCAATCTACAGACAAGGTATCTGAAGCAGAAAGCGTAACATCTTTGCCCAAATGCAAAGCTAGTCACTGCAATCACTGTGCTTCTCTCCAGATTCTGAGCCAGCTCCCTGTGCATAACGGAAAACCTAACAAAAACAGAGCTTGGAGGAGACATTCTCTCAACATACAGCATGATCACAAACACTGAAAGACTGGTTGACATTTTCAAAGCTGCAAAGGGAATTTGTATGCCGCCAATTCTCATTAACTTTAATGGGAACTGGGCATCCAAATCTCTTAGGCAGTTTTGCAAATCCCACCACAAATGACCATTAGGTGGTAAGCATTAAAGGGTATTGCCTGCCAGGCACCTTTATCTTAGAGAGCTGTGTAAAAGGAAGATCCATTGTTTTCTTCCTTGCAGGATAGTACGTGAGGTAAATGAAGTTTCTCTCTCAATTTTTCCTGCCACTGGCAAGGTGCAATTCAACCAGTTTCTTTAGACTATTGCTAGAAAAGACAGGACAAAGGAAACACAGGAAAACAATCACTTCCGAGAGAGAAAAAGTAAATTCACTGTAAGTTGGTATTTCTGAGCAGAGACTTCTGCAATACACTGGCTTTTTATTTCACTTTTAATAGAAATATTTGGCATTATTAAAGAGCTATATTTCTCACCTATTCATCTTTTACTTTCTATATGCCCATCTTTCTGACTAACACCTTGGCATTCAAACAAGTACTATGCTCAAAAATAAAAAAAAATAAAACCTGTATAAATGACAGAGTGTTCAACCATGAACACATTGTCTTTTATGAATATTATAATCACAGAATCAATAAGCCTACAAAGAAAAAACAGGACACAAAACGTGTTTTGTCATTTCTGACGAAGTTATAAAAACAACAGACATTCAATATGCCAAGTGTTCTTCAATCCTTCATAATCATAGCCTTATTGAAGTGAGGACAAAAAGGGTCTAATTGCATAGGAGCAATCTCAATGTAATAGGTTATACACCCAGGCACTGCTGCACAATACAACAAAAACAACGTTCCCTGTGTATAGCAGAATGTCATCTCTCATTTTCAGGCAATTACCTTCTTTCTTGTCAACAGTTTTAATAACCTCCATCATCTCTAAAAGACTTTTGCTTCAGTTAAATAATTTTCAGCTTTTTAATATGCAAATGTGCTTGTTCATATGCATGGGTGAAGTGGCGCTGCTACTTGAAATGTGTCAGTACATTGTGGAGCACCTGCACCTCGGGGAAGCTTGATTTAATTGACACCTAATACTATTCATTATTCCACTTAGTGAGCAACTCCTATTAGTCACCTGTAGGTTTTCCTATAAGCAGTGCTTTGGCCACCAATGAAAATATGAATATTTCTATAAATAGAATGGCCATATTTAGTAAATGGGGTTCACACTACTGGCGAGTCTGGAACATCATCTCATCAGGAATATTTCTTAGGATTCCCCCCCCATTCCTTCCCAAAACTTTTCTTGACTATGATGGAAGTCAAGAGCAACTCCTATTTTAAAAGTATGTCATCTGTGTTAGTAAGTATTGATACCTTAATTCTATAACTGTATTAAGTGAACATGGTGTGAAAGTCTGCAAAAGAGAGCAGGGAAAAGGACTCAAGGTGGGTGGTTTTTATTATTGTAGCTACTGTTTCCTTAAAGTGTGATCTGAGTTGGCTGATTCCAATGTCTGCTTTACATGATATCTCAGTGCAATCACTGGCGCTGTGCAAAGAAATGCAGAATATGTGTTATTAATAGAATATTCCTGTAATAAATATTTACCATTATAGTTCGGCTTAACCTTATCCAGCTAACAGCCAATTTTTCTCAGTTGTGAAGAATGTGCAACAAAGATCTTTAAATTGCCATGTGAAATAATTATGTTGAATATGGGATTCTCTGTCTTTACCGATATGAAGATGATAACTACATGCTACGAGCAGATACAGTTTAAGATTGTCATTGTTCTTTTCTTGCTGTTACAACTCAGGCACCATGCACCGTATGTGCTGAGTTGATGATATCGGGGTTGTTTCTTTACCACATGGTCTGTAACCTTATTGTTCAGGCCACATTTCTTTCCAGCATTAATGCATTTGTTAGTCCCAGAAGGCTTAAACTACAGATGTTTAACATCCTGCTTATGGACAGATCATCTGGAATATGAACTGAGAAATCTATACGACTTATTAGTATATGTTGTGAGTGTAACAGAGATTTAATAGTCTGTTCAAACTAGATTAGTGAAAGCATTTCTTACCAAAATGCAACTTCTTAAAATAGACACATGTAAAAATGAAAAATTAGGACATTCTTTTAACTAAAATATGATTTTTATCAGAAGAATTTGTCACTAATTAATGCTGTTTACATAATAGTGCATGTAACATTAATTACAGCTTTCAGAATGTTAACTGCAAACCTTTTTTTTTTTTTTTCTCTGTGAGCACAGATTTACCAGTATGGTGGAAATCAGAGCTCTTTTGAGGGTTTTTCTGCAGTGTATTCAAAGTGATCATAAATCAATCCTAGAATTCAAAGACAGTTAAGGACATAGGCAGTAAAAAAGACTGAGTAATGCTAACCCAGAACTCCAATCATTTTTAAAGTAAGTGGGGAAAACACTGGTCAACTAGGCGATTGTTGGTATCCCCCAAAATGTAATCTCCAAGCTGAAGAATGGCAGCTGGCAGAACAGCTGGTGAATAGGATTAATGTCAGAAGAAAGAAATAAAACTCAACATATGTCCAAGCCTGCGGTGCTGGGACTGAGCATGATTGTACCCCGACGGATACCATGTGTACAGCTGGAAAGTGCCACTGTGCCATGCTTCTCTACCCCACAAGGTCATTTCTAAGAAGTATAGCTAATATCTGAACTGAACTTTTCCTTGAGAACTCCAACTGATTAAGAAATGAACAAACAAGCTTCATCGTGCAAATGTTTTGGACTATTTTAACCTACTCTGGGTAGGTTTTTTTCATAATGCAATCTCAACTAAAAAAGCAGATTAGTATTAAAATGGACAGATTGCACTAATGTAAATATAATTTTAAAGCTATTTAAACCTTTTAATCTTATCTCATTCAGATTTCCACATTCAAGGTTCAAATAATACCAAAACCACAAGTATAATAAAATAAATTATTTCATTTATGGTATTGACATATCTGACTGAAAATACATTTTAATAAACAGCATGCATAGCTAGAATAAGGCTATGAAATTTGGAAAATGGGAAAAAAATGGTACTAGCATCAAATCATAATCATGTTTTTAAATGTTTGCTTTTAAGGATATTTCAGCTCATGTTTTAGCATGCTCCTATTTTTTTTTACTGTAGAAGGGCAGTTTTTGGAATTGGTTATGGTGAAGAACAGTAAACATATAAAAATTCCTAGCTCATGAGAAAGGCCCAAGTATTTTTAGAAGTTTGAAAAGAACAAATTCTGTTCTGTCTCCATTTTTCTACTAGCAGCTTGAAACAGATCCTATCAGCCAGACAGCAAGGTTCATACACAATCGGATTGGACACCACAACTGTGGGAGAAAGAGCACAAAGGGTTAACATAACCAGTTTTGTTCTGTGCCTAACGTAATCTTCAAATGCAATGATTTTGTGTGCCTTTTATTTTGGATAGGTAGCATGAAAAGAAATACAGTCCCCAAATCCAGTTTACTTTTAAAAATACTGGCTTCAGCTATGTCCACTTGAGCTTAGAAACATCTATCTGATGAAAATGCAAAAATTATTGAAGTAGTAAATCACACTCACACCCTAAAAGAGACTTGTGTCCTTTTCACTTTTTTTTTCCCTTTCGTTTTTCTTGGTCTTTTCTTGTTTTTCTGTTCTTTCCTCTTTTCCTTTCTGGCATCACATCAGGAAACACGCAGTGGAATAATATCCCACACACTCTTACCAGAGGAAGAGACACATGCATCTCAAAGGACGCAGCACACAATGCTACCTTGGTACCTTAAAATGGAACATCCAACTGGCGCTCCATCTGTCAGCTGCAAGACAGCAACAGGTAACCAGAGGTAGTACTTTATTACCCAGTATACTAAGTTGACTTCACTAAGGAGAGTAACTGTATTGTTTTCCACTTAAAAAAATGAAGAAATGGCAGCCATACTAGTGACTTGGTCATAGACATACATTTTTTTGACTTGTCCTGGTTCATACTTTAATAACAGAAATCCTCTACAGTAAGAGATGTAGAAGAGCTACAAAAAAAGTACAGATGAGAAAACTGAGCCAGTCTGAAACCAATGAATGCCAACGGCCACAACTGTTTCTGACTTGTCAACAGTGTATTTACAAACAGAATTGCCACTGAAACTTCTAATCTTTTTTTTTTATTATTTATCACATAATTTTAGATACTGTGGTATGTTACAGACAAGACTAGAGGCCTTCTATTCTTTAAACAGATTTTTTCCTGGTATAACTCCATTAGTGGCCTAATTTTATGTGAGATGCAGTGTACGAACTGATATAATTTGTACCTCAGAATTTTCCAATGTACGTTCATCCTCTTAACAAAAATACTTTACAATTTGTGTTCCATCACTTATTAAAAATGTTACTATAGCCTCTTCTTTCCATTTATGTGGCAATACCTACACATTTTCCAATTATTTGGAAAATAACTACCCATTCTTAGCAAGTTGTCCTATCTCTTTTTGAAAACAATGTCAGTAAGGAGAGTGGAAAAATAATTTTATATAATGCTAGTAAAAGTATAACGATTATCATATTCTCATCTCGTGCTGACTGACTCCTCCAGTAGGAAAAATGCCGAGAAGTTTTAATGTCTCAGCACAGACATATCTGCATTTCTAACAAGAGCAAAACTCCTGAAGAATGATTTTGAGCTTTCCTTGAAGGACTCATATGCTAAAGCCTAAATGTCTAATCAAGATAGGAAATTTTAGATATTTTTTATCGCATAAAATTATTCCATTCTATTTTAAGATAGTCTTGATTCTAAGTAATAACCTCCAGCAGCAGTCGTCTAATATCATTATGTACTGGCAAAAATGTTTTTGTTTTCACTCACATAAAAGGGAAAGAAAAACACATTGCTTATTAATATCTACTGAATTGTTTAAGAGGATTTTTAAGATACAAGTTAAAAGAATTTCATAATTTCAATTTCTCCTTTTCATTTAATAGTAGACATTCATTAAGACCCACACACTGTAATAAATTATAATAATTTCAAACAAGAATTAAATTACTAGGTACCTAGTGAAAGAGCCATTTTTTCTTAGGCACCCTGTAATCTAACTGTCAGATTTAAAATCTATTCCCAATCAGCTCTTCACAACATTCACATTTATTCATCTATGCTAAATTAATAAAAGGTGTGAATAATACTGACAAAATTGATCATTATTGTTCATGTAGATTTAGAAAATTATAAGGTAATCTAAAATATAAGAGGAATTGAGGGAAACTATTACAGTTCTTATAAATAAATTCATCCTTTGCTATATCTTTTTAAAATCAGGAGAAATCTTCAACAAGAATTTATTTAGATTGACTCCTAAAGCTATTTAATAAATTGCACACTTCAGAATATAACTACTTTTCTATTTCAAAAGCTATTAAAAGTTGATGATGACTCTAATTCAATATGAGAGTTCACCCAAAATCTTAAAAAGTAATGGTGAAATACCAAAAATGCTACCTAATGTCAGACTGAATACAAATTTCTTGTAGGTTGAGCCTAGGACATGCCAAGCAACCTCCACGAGGACCTGAGTGAGCTCAGGTAATGCAGAAGTAAGTGGGAATCGAGGTCATGTAATCTCTTGGAATCCAGATCTGATCGAGTACAGCAACTCTGAAAAACAGGGCGAGAATCCCTCCCCTTATCTGTGTAAACAGATGTAAAAGGGGACAGCATTCTCCAAGGAATTAAAGGTATTACACAATCATCTTTCCTTATATAGAGACTTATCAGCAACCAGAAGTAACCACTGGATCTTATTACAGCTCCACATAAACCCAAAGACAATGTCTATACTACACTATCCTGTCCCGTGCACGTTTGCAGCAATTCCTGCCATCTAACCTTACCGACCCTCTCCCCCCTAACGGGGATCCCTGCAGATAAAGTAAAGCATGTCAACATCTGTTCCCATTCACACCGATTTTAATTTACAAAAAGAGCTTTGCTATTTTCAGAACAGGCTCCCGAGCACAATGACAGATTTAAGGCCTTTAATGGGGTTGCGTTTTGAGCGTGTCAGCGTTTCGTACTCACCAGGACTCGATTCTAAGGGGCTGCACCAAAGGAAGCCGTGGGGGCCTGTGGAGCCACAGCAAGGGCGTTCTCTCGCTACTGTGTTGTTTACCTAGAAACCAGCTGACAAAGTTTTAATGTGCTTAACGAACCTCTATATTTGCTGCTTTGACCAGAATTCAGAGATCCAGAGTACTGGTGATACAATTCCTTCTCTTCCCGTTCTCGTTCTGTGCGTTTCTTCTACCACCGCACACCTTTCTGAAACTCGGCGTGTGTTCCTGGGGTACGTTTCCAGGACTGCTTTCTCATGACATAGTTCTGTTCTTACTGACTTTTGAACCCACTGATTTTTGTGAAAGCAAAGCTAGGACAAAGCTCTGTGTGCTTTTAGGGTTTTGGTGTGGGTAGGGATTTAAAACACAGTCTTTGGTCTCTCCTGCTCTGCCTTATTAAAAATTTCACAACAACTAACCATCATTCTTCTAAAGTTCTTTTGACCGGAATTTATTTATAGATTGCCCTTGTAAATCTAAAGAACTTACTCATCCTACCAGAAAAGTTGCAGAGCATACGGACTGCGAAGAACACAGTTGTACAAAAACAATTCACAGAGTTTCAGGGAATTTATAGTGACTTAAAATAAATTTTTCCATCCCCTCAAGAGGGTTTAGTTGTTTTTTTAAGATATACAATATGAAGGACAACTTGGAGAAACAATGCACAAGTTGTGTTGTAATCACGTAACAGCTAAGACACGAGCAGCTGAGCAGAAGGAAGATGGGCAGTGGAATGCCGTACAGTAATCAGCGCTGTTGACTAATCAGAATTTGAGACACTAGAAGGTAATAAGGGTATTATAAGGAATGGCTTATTGAAGGAGCAGCTGTTTATGTGTAGCTTACTGTTTAAATGAGTTCCACTAGATTGCCATGGTCTGTTTTGGCAAAAAAGTTTTACTGGGAGTAAAAAAAAACAAAAAACACTATCAAGAAGAGCAAGCATGAGGGAGCAAATATCTGGGTGTCAGGACTGCAAGTACATTAACAGAAACAGTTATCTAGGTCCTGGGGACCTCTAAAAGAATGACATAAATTCAGTGGCCCTGGAAGTTACAAAAGAATATTCATTACTTAGGCAAAGCTTAAATGTCATCTTTGTTAGCCTCCACCACTCAGTGTTGTTGCCATGGGCACAAGAGCTGAGGTGGTTATGAAGGGTAATAGACAAAGAGGAAAAAAACAGGGGAAAGTATAACTAAAAACAACTACAGGGCCATTTTAAGACATTTATATCTGCACCAGCAGCCAAAAAACACAACAAATAACATCATCATAATTTACAGAACATGCAAATTTTAATATCTCTCCACATAAACATAATAATAAAATAGTGCCATGATATCAACTAGGAAATCTAATTAAACAACATAAAAAATCCAACCAAAAATAGAAACAATATTCAAAAATGCACCAGTGAAAGCAACACCCTCACCGTAATTCTCAGACAATATTCATGTTATTCAAATCTATGTGCCATAGGGTTGTCCAACAGCTTTTGGTTTGCTTGTTTTCAGAAACCGACTTACAGTTTTGTTGTTAAAAATATCTTTGAACTGCTGGGAGCAGGAAGGCGACTGACTAATAGTGGTGGAAATTTATCATAATCCATTATTTAAAATATTCTCCTTTGGACAGCAAGGGCTTGGTAATATTTAAAAGAAGTCAGCAAGCAGTGGAAACTCTGGTATCTTTTGTAACAGTTCACATGTCAAACTGGCAAAGTGCCCACAGTGTACGGCAGAAAAATCTATTTAATGTCTGCCCCACAAGGCGACATGAGGCTTGATTGGCAGAAAGCAGAGAGTGGCTTTTGATCATGTGTCCTAACAAGCAGTTCCAGCTCCTGTCTCTTCGGCTGAGCGGCTCCACATTACCTATTCAAACAGAAGTGACAGGCCACTGCACTACTCCTTGGCTCTAGTCTCACGCAGTGGGAGCTATGCTGGAGACAGAGCCACTGATTAAATATATCACTTTTTCAAGACAAGCAGGTTGTCTGAATCAAAGTTGGACAGAATAGACTCAACATTATTAAAAGAGGATATAAAACTGGAGTTGAGTGATGTTAGGCCAGTTTGTACAGCCTCAGGGATTCACAGACTGACAAGGGGAATGAGGAACAGCAGAACTCATAAAGCAGGGTCAGAAATTAGCTGTGACACCTTGGCCATTTTCCCATCACTTCAGGGCCACTGTGTTTCAAATCCTGTAGTCTCTTTTTGGCCTTTTTTTTTTTAATGATTTTGTGTGCGGGGAGGGGGAGGGGAGAACATGAAAATTGTTAACTACCGAAAGTTGCAAATTGCGGTTTTACAATACAAGATAAAATATTAGCCACATTTTGCCACCTAATATGCAGCATTTTCTAATTAGATTGGGCTTTTTTCCTTGTATTCTCATCAGCCAAATTATTGTCATCAAATAATTTGTTGATACAGCACTAGCTACTCTTGCTCTAAGGAGTAACTGAACACTGGGGAAAATTACTGAATAGAGATGCTTATTACATTGGCTTGTTGGTTCGTTAACAAATTGGTTTGATTTCTGAGGTGATAAGTCTGGCCACTGTCTGTCGTGTTATCTGATGCACAGACACATGAAGGCAATAGACATGATGCATTGTCTAGTCGTCATATCATAGAAACAACAGATACACTGAAACCTGGAGGAAACAAAGCTCCAACTAAATTTTTAATTACAAGTATAACTGCAGATAAACCCAAACCTATTAATAAAGCGGCAACAACAGCATTTATACAGCTAAAACCACAAACAGTCCACAGAGGAAACAGAAACTGAAGTACATTACTTAGTGGTGCATGTGCATGCCAGATCTATAAAATTACTTCAGGGCTATTCCAAGTTCTGTAAAAAAAACCTTAAAATTATGATACAAAATCCAGACAGATTTTTTCCAGAACTACTCCTGCAGTAATTCCATTCAAATTAATAGAGTCACCTCAGGAATAAACTTGGTTCAATATTTATTTTTCAGTACGGCAAGTTCT
This sequence comes from Apaloderma vittatum, assembly GCF_000703405.1. NCBI lineage: Eukaryota > Metazoa > Chordata > Aves > Trogoniformes > Trogonidae > Apaloderma > Apaloderma vittatum. The sequence continues at coordinate 77,544 of NW_009730678.1, forward strand.
TCTGACATTTTAACAAACCTCTGCCCCGTGTGTTAGTTTTTGTTTCACTGTAAATATTTAAAAGTAATCTACTTGTTACATATTTAAGATATGATAAGGACTGCTAAGACCTACAGTGAGAACCAGAGCTGTTTTAAATATTGAAAATCTGGGTAAATTTGAAGATAAAGTAGAAAGAGACGAATCCTGCCCTCATGCATATCCCTTAACACATACAGCATAGCTATAAAGGCGGGCAGAATTCAGTCCTAAAGTGATGTTAGACTAACAAGAAAGTCAGTACAGAGCTCCCAACGTTTTTGGTGCCACTGCACTAGACTGTAGTGTTCAGAGTTCCTCCAGATGGGTGAAAGAGCCTGCTTGCTTCAACATTTTCAAACAAATAAAAGACAGAAGAGTATTCAAGATGGTTTTTTTTAGGTTCAGTGAAGATCATGATTCACCAAAGAAGGTGATGTCACATCAAGTTCTTTAAGAAATGCAAGCAGGCAGTGGTGCATTATAGCTTTGTGTCGAAATATGGCAAATGGTTATGTAAAGCCTTAAGTAAAACAGTTAACAAAAGGGAAGATGAAAATAAACAGGCATTCATACATAGGGCACTGTGCCCAGGAACTCTGGGCACCTATGTAAGTAAAACTAAAAATATATTATGATTAATAAAAGAAAACAGCTATTAGATACATTCCAAAATGCTAGGTGGTAGAACAAGACATTTTGGCACCACTTTACTCACTGGCAGCCCAAGTTAAAGACGGACTCAAGACTGCAGCAGAATGGGTGCTGCTCGTCAGGATCGAGAGAAGCTAACAAGAGCATTCTGCAGATGTTTACACAGTACTTGCCCCCATGACTGTCTTGAACAAGGGCTGTTGCACTCTTTTTTTATGCATAATCAACTCTGCAGAGACACCACCAAGTCTTTATGTTAATAAAGTAACACAGAAGAGGGAGGATTTTGACACATTAACAACTATTAACTCTTGCTTCATTTTGGAGATTAACATGCCAATGGGTAAATAAGGAAGAAACTTGGCTACGAATGGGAGTTGGGATTCATCACAATCCAAAATACACTTATGAAGCACAGAAACATATAATTCAGAACACTTAATTTACATTTTGTTCCTGGTTTTCACTTTGTGCTCATCATCTATGCATGTGAGAGCACAAACACGGGGCTAAAACTCAAATTATACAGCTGAATAGGACTCAGAGCTTGGGCATACTGCTGCTAAGTTCACAATAATGCTCTTCTTGGCTTTAAAGTTCCCAGATCAGTCCTACGGTGCAGAATTAGAGGCCTTAAAATAACTCATATCTGAATCTACACCTGAGGTGCTGTACTCAGTTCTGGACAAGACAGACGTGGGCATACTGGAGAGTCCAGCAATGGGCCACAAGACATCCGACTGGAGCATCTCGCATATGAAGAGAGTCTGAGAGCACTGGGAGGGTTTGGCCTGGAAAAGAGCCGGCTCCAGGTGATAGTATAAAGATACCTGAGGGCAGGAGTGAAGAAGACAGACTCACGCTCTGTGCCCAGCAACAGGCCCAGAGGCAAAAGAAAATGGAAACACAGGAAATTCCCTTGAGACGTAAGAAAAATCTCTCTTGTAAGGATGACCAAATAATGAACAGATTGCGGAGCTTCAATTCTTGGAGATACTAAAAAACTAACTGGACATGGCTCTCGGCAACCTGTTCTGGGCAACCCTGCTCTGAGCAGGGAGTCTGGACCAGCCAATCGCAAGCGGTGCCTTCCCACCTCTGCCACTCTGTGCTCCTCTGGCTCTATGAAGCCAACAGAAATCTGAGCACAGGAGAACACAGACAGATTGTTACTGAAATAAACACAGTAGTAAGGATCTTTCATGTATTGGCTGATACACTTAGAAGAAAGCTGCTTTTAAAGATCACATTCTAAATTTTATAATGCTGAACTGGGCAGCTCTTCATAAAAAGGATAAATTTAAAATCCACTTTCTTCCTTCACATTTTAAAGAACTCTAAAAGATTTCAAATTTTCTTAAGCTCAAATTTTTCCCATTAAAATTTCAGAGAAAATAAACATGTCTAAAAATAATTAAATGAAGTAATATTTTAAATGGAAAAAATGAACTACATTTGCCTTTTCCTAATTCTTACTTCTATTTAATAATACACAAAAGTAATACTGACATTGAACAGATTTAGTCTCCTTAACACAATATTTGTTTGGGGTTAATTAGCACGGCTGAAGACTAATCTTAATAATTGTTTGTTGTTTCCACTGGAGGCAGGTTTCCCTCATGAAAGAAGTGGCATCTTGGAGTTTCAGACTAAAACACAGAGGCGAGAGTAGCTTCTCTCTCCGTTAGAAGAACAAGACAGCCGGAGCACGTAGCTGCCTCGTGTAGCCAGGCAGCGAATGACTCCGTCTCTCTTGTGGCAACCAAATAAAGTTGTCAAAATTATTTTTAAGTAATGATAAGGTACCTAAACCAAATACTGTATAGAAAAGTAAGGAATATATCAGCATTTAAAATGTATATGCTGCTGAGCATTTTTACTGTCATTTCTTTAAGAAAAGCAGACCTAATTAGCTGTATCTCTAAAGTGCGTACCTAGCATTTTTATTATGTATTATAACATTTTGCTTAGAGTTGACATTTTTATTCTGACAAGCACTGTCTGGAGAGCTCTCAATAAATAATACATTTACAATTTTCAGTAAATAAGCACTGGACACAAATCGTTATCCTTACTTACAGCTGCCCCTCTCTAATAGTGCTTTTACAAGTAAGGTGACTATTCAGTCTAATGCAATACTCTCAGTGCTGGAAAGATATTTTCATTCATTACCTCAGTCACAGGCACTTAAAGCACTTTCAGGCCCTGTTGCAAAACAGTAGATACGGCAAAGCAAACAAGACCAACTAAAACTAAAGTTCATTACCAAAGAAATCCGAGGTCAGTCGCCCTACAGAACTCGGATGAGACAATGGCATACAAGATGGGCCCCATTCAAGCCCTAGCTTTCCCTCGTATTTTTATATTCGCATTAGCGATTTTAGAAAGTGAAGTATTATAGTCTAGTCCTTACTATTAACCTGATGGCTACAAAATTTATTTTAATTCCCATTTTAGAGCATGATCCGATCACAACGTTGTTGTGTCACAGTATATCAGAAACCAACGAAGTCTGAATTTATTTTTCTGCTGTCAAGATCACACAACTGAAGCAACTCTCCATATTTTTACAGCTATTTACTCACATGCTTCACTGCGGAACTCAATGGCAGTTGTACCCATTCATACTGAACTTGCCTTTCTTACTCCCCTAGGGAAAAAGCTGGCTTTTAGATATGCCTTTTAAATAATTTTTTCATAATACTAATAACATATAAATAGCGTAAAGATAGTATATCTTATACCATGGCTATGCATAAAATTATAGAAAATGAAAGTATGGAGACAATTCATCACACATTAAATTATATGCAATTAAATTGTATCCAGCAGTGGACAGTGTCAGAATTGAGAGGTACAGTGGGATTAAAGAAATAGATGAGATGACCCCTGAAGGTAAGACATAACAAAACAGTCACTGAGGAGGAACTGGTTGGAATGGTCAGTAGATTCTCGAGCTGAGAAGAAATCAGTCTGTTTTGGTTAATCTGTCCCTGTCTACAGCTCAAGCTCAGAGACAATGAGAAAATGCTGAAAGCCCATTTGTTCTAATGAAAAGGTTTTTACTTAACTCAAATATTAAGGGTTGAATAAAGACATTTCCTCAATGTAATGTGAGCATCTTAAAATGATGAAATTAAACATCTATGTGAAAGTACTCTAAAGAGTTACCAGAGATAGAAAGGATGTCTCAGTGTTCAGAATTTAGACTTGAATTTCAGATTCTCCCCCATCATGATACAAGCTAGGATCAGCTCTGTTTATTAGCAAAAGCAACAATTTTGTAGAGGTGCAGAGGTATAAAGCTTCATCAAGAAAACAACCTACACTGGGAAACTGAACCTCCAAAAAAGTAGAAGCTCCATGAAATGCCATAGATTCTACATCTAGGTAACTGCCTGATAGTAACCAAGGTGAATTTTCACCTGACAGGTCCTCATGTGGCTATTTCTGTTCAACTTCCAGCAGATCCTGTTATGAAAAATGCCACCATCACACTCACCTCATTCTTACTGATAATCCCAAATTAGATCTAAGAAGCTAAGTGAGATGAAAAAAAAGATGGTCTCCGTAATCTATTGACTTATTCATATAGATCTCATTGTTCACAGTACCTATGTAATAGCCTGCACTGTTCACCATTATTATTTTCACCATAACTATTTTCTTCATGGTAATGTTCCTAAAAAGTATACCATCCCTACGGGCACGCCAGAAAATTTTGTAGGCAAGTGTTAATCTATTTAAGTCAAGGTAAAAGAGGGCTTTCAATTATTATTAACTAATGAAGCTGAAGATAAAAAAAATAACAAAACACAAAATCAGAAAAACCACCACTACCGAGTAGTGTAGTAAGATTTTTTTCCCTCCTGCATATAAAATGAATAATACATGTGAAGCCTTAATTTTTAATTTAGATATCTTGAGACGTATTATATATCGCTATGAGTTACGTACATCCACCCAGAGAGAGGGAGTACAAACAGGTGCACATGACAGAGAATAGATGGAAATTTATGAATATACTACTCTTTATATAGATGTTCATTATTCCAACATGCATACATAAAAATCTTTGATCTCTGAATGCTCAACTATGGTCTTCTAGGAGGAAACAAGAATGGGAAGCAGTTTATAAAAAGCTTGTGCTGGAATTGTGAACTGAGCTCGGTTGAAAAATGATACTGTATACATCTCTCAGAATCAAGGTCAAAAGTGAATTAGGAATCCAGGCTCTGAGTAATGAGGGCTTAGCACTTAGCAGAAATGACATGCCCAGTTTCCAGCTCAGAAGTGCCAGCTGACCTGCCAACCTAGCATTCCAGATCTGAAAGGGGGAAATCTGCTCTCCTAGCTACAGACAAGATGCGTACTACTAATTATTGCTTGTAGAGGCTTATGATGAAGTACAGTAGGATAGTTGTCTGGAAGCCAATTCTCAGCCTAGAATTCAAGCAGCCCAGGCAGCGTAAATCTGTCTCACAAAAGTAATATAAGCAATATTCTAAAAGAAAGGTCTTCTATTGAAGGGGGATAGAAAGGGAAAGGAGCAGTCTACTATCTAACATAAACTTTTCAGTTGAGCTGTGAAGAGATTTAATGCTTAATTGTGCTGGAGGATACTTCCAAAGAAAAAAGCCAGTAAAACAATCCTCCTGCTCATAGAAAAACTAAGAAGATGAATATATTGGTGTTATCCAAGAGGCCCTAGAGTCTAGTGTTGTTGATTAAATTAGACACCTGTTCATTTCTGACCTCTTCTGTCTTCTGAGAACACATGTCAGCAAAGTCTTTACATACTCAAATTAACTCTAAATATTTGCAGCATTCTTTTTCTTTTTTTCCCCCCTCAGTTATTATTTTCTCATTTCCAAAACATTACAAATTAAGACACAGGATACAAAGTATGCAAATACTGGACCATGAAGTAAAAAAATGTTGTTTACCCTGTGATGTCAGCAATCTTCATTCCAACTACAAAAAAATGCTAAAAACATACACCAAAGGTATATTCAGTCCTGCATGAGGCGCTCATCTTCCCAGTATTATACACAAGACATGACACTGGCTGAAGCACTATTATTAAAGAGAGATTAAAACAGCTGTACATTATGCTGAAGCACT
>NW_009730678.1:83355-110855 GCF_000703405.1 Apaloderma vittatum
AGACGGTCCTGGATTACAAGCAGCACTTGACCGTTTAAATCACTACAACAACCAGATTTAACCAGCTGGGCCATATTCTCTTAGGCAATGCCTGTTGACCTCCTCAGTCACAGCTGCTCAGATGAAATTCTCATTAGACAACTTATTTTCAGAAGCCAAAGGACTCTGATTAAATATATCTATTTAGACATGATAAAGTCTTTCAGTAGATATTTCTTTTCCAACGTTACGAGGTAAAAGAGATACCACAAGTAATATATACATGCGTAACAGACAGCTAATTTCTGAAGGTATAGCACAAAATTAAGTATTTCATAGAATCACAGAATCATAGAATGTTAGGGGTTGGAAGGGACCTCTAGAGATCATCTAGTCCAATCCCCCAGCAATGCCATATTACTCATATTACTGACACCAGCAACTCATATTACTCAAATTCAGATCCTATAGATGGGCCAGAAAACTACTATAACATTAAAAGAGACTTGTTGCTGTACTTGCGTGGGGGATATTCCAGATGACTGAAATTCTTGAGTTCCTTATTCCACTTCTAACTCTACAATTAACTTGACATACGACCGTATGTTAGCCCAATTCCCACAGCTACATCGACGGCATGAAGCTCCTCCCTATAAAAGATGCTAGCATGCACTATTAGTTTGTTCACAGGGGTGATGCAAGACTTCAAGCCACACAGACTTTAGCCAGTACTATACAGTAGAAATGCATGTCTTTCCCCCATTTGCACTCATTAAAGCAATTATATTATGCTATCTGTTTGCTCAAAGAATCAGCAGGTGTCTTTCAATTTTGTGACAGGTCAGCACTTACTACACAAAGGGCTCCTCAACAGCATTGGCTGCATACCCCATTTTAAGAAAAGGACTCTATAGAAACCCATTTTAAAGGGCAGATGTTAAAGACCATCATGTATGGTACATGTGTGATTAGGCTGTTTATTAAGTTGTTTAAAAGAGACTATAAAATGGCAAAACATTTCGTAATCTCAGAACTCATTTCTCCAGCTGACTCCGTACTGAGTCAGTTGCAGCATCCAGAGTCACAACAAAGATCTGAGTCTTGAAATAGTAATTATTTTTAAAATGTTGCTTTATTTCAACCAAACAAGTACGGAGAGTTTACTTCTTTTTAATTGCGTGAAACCTCTGAATACTGAAATAGGTATTCATATGCATTATAAAAAGTTTGGTATTCCTAGTCTACATAGAAGATTAAATCCATTGAACTTCTGAAATGTAACATCCTGAAGCATCTCCAGTCTTTCTACTAATACTTTTTCTGTGTTAGTTTTTATGGTACCAGTCAGATGCTCATTAAATATTTTCTGTAGAACAAATGTGACCTTTTTTTCTACAGAAAATGCTGGATGAATTGAAAAGAATTTAACATGAAGACACAGTCAATTACCTTTGAATCTACACGCAGATTTCAGAATAGTTTTCCAGTATAATGTGGTCCATAAAAGGCAAGATTATTTTATAGATCAGAAGCCATCCTTGTTTCACAGCTGGTGAGAACATATAGCATGGAAGGCTCAGACTCGGTGAGAGGGATCTCTCTGTTGTGCACTTACCTCTTCTAAATCAACTAGTGTATATTAATACAGAGGAAGTGCAAAAAAATTCCTGAGAATGCATACAAAAATAAGCTATGAAATGCTTGAATCCTTGCAGGAAGATAATATGTTTAAACTTTCCGATGCACGTTTTTATTAGCAAACCATTTGCTATACTCCTGGAAAAGTCTTAGCTGTAGTGTCACTATAATCAACAGCAACTTGTATACTCCCGCAGCAAAGCATGAGCCAAGACCTTTGATTAGCATGGAGTGTCGAACGACTGTTACTGACTGTAAAAAACAACTTTGCCAAAGTAACATTTAAAATAGGTTTCCTAGTCTAACCACCAAATCTAAGAAAGCAATTTTTAAAAGAGTGATCTTTACAGCTGAAAACAGACAGATGGTAGTAAAGAATCTGGGACATTCTCTCTTTAGAGATGTTTCACCAGCTTCAGAAAGGACACCTATAGAACACATTTATCTATATGCTGGCATTTAACAATTATGCCAAGAAATTCAAAAGCCTGCTTCCATCCCTACATGATTTTATGCCATATTTAAACATATTATTATATCGACATCAATTTTAACTGAAGTCTATATTGCTACCTGAAATTGAAGAGGTAAAATCATTCTGAACTCACCCATACTTCAGAGAAAAAGGGGATCACAAAGTTCTCATGATTCTACTGCATTACCGTAATTTTTAAGGCCACAAAACAACACATAAAATAACTAACAGTATCCACATAGATGCCTCCACACTCGGTTAGCTATTTTAGAGCCTCCTGCACTCACAACTTTCCCGGTTCAAACTCATGTATGAGCTCACAGACTAGAAGGCATTGTTGCAGAAGCAACCAGGACTTCATTCTACTTGACATGGGGAGAGATTTTCATGGCAGACCTTGATCGTGCGCACACACATGCTGATAAGAACTAAACAGAATTGGAGAATGAGTTTGTGAAGGCCAAAATCTTTGCAAAGTCAATGAAAATACCTGAATAAGGGCTGAATACATGAACTGCCTTGGAGCTCAAACAGAGCTTCTCATTTTCATCTCTTTCCTTTAATACTTATAACTCTCTGAGCAGATTTCTTTAAAAAAATGGATTTCTTCAGCCACAATTCTAGATATATACGTCAGACTTAGGTATTCTTTACACTTAAAACTGTTTCCCATTCCACTAGCCACAGATGCTGGGTCATTAAGGGGATGAAAGACAAGAATTTCTAAGGCAAAAAAAATCAGCTCATTCCTGTTGTTTAAAATACCACTGAAGAGTATCCCCCTCACAACTTCAAAACCAGCTAAGAATTCATCATAACCTTTCAAGTAAGAGTTGAGTTTTCACCTAAACCAACGTTCTTGCTTTGACTCACAGACAACCAATACAATTTAGAAAGTTTTAAAAACCTGGCATATTTGTCTAAAATCCCTAATTGATCTCAAACTACCATTGCCATGGTAACCTGTGAATAACTTTATCCTAGCCTTTGCCAATTGCGCAATCTCCTGGCTCCTTGATACCCAACAAATTCTTTATGCCGCAAACATTGTAGGGTTTGGGGGTGGAGAAACTGTATTGGTCTTATGCAACACATACCCTCTTGCTCAGTCCTAGTCATTTCTTCTAGTTTCTTCTGCTTCAGTGTGTCCACCACATCTGCAAGGCTGCCTTTGCGTCGTTCTGGTGTTCCAAAATTAACACTGGTCATTAGCTCACTGCGGTCACGACCTCCTTCGTCGGGCTTGTTTGGTGAGGTAGAGGTATTTCGGAAGGAATATAGGGAACATAACTTATTACTCTCTGACTCCTGTAAAGGAAAAAAACCATAATGTTAAAATGTAAGCTATTCTCTTACATCAGAAGGAACTTAAACAGGTAAAACTTGAAGGTCTCATTTATTAGTCTGTAATACCAACAAGCCTACATGCATCTTCCAGTTTCTAAAAAAAAGCATTATGATTTGAATTTCTCTTTTCTCCTTAATGCCAGTGCTGTCCATGTTTCTCACAATTCTACTTTATGCCTGAGATATTCATTATTATGCATAATATCTGAGCTATAAGCTAAAATAAATTTTATTAAAGGGCATCAAAAAGCAATGAGTAATGCCAGTTCTCCTCGGTTTTATATCACCTAGCAGTCAAGTGCTTCATGAACTTCCCTGGCTCCGGCTCCTCATTCTCTCAACCACAGATGCAACATTCGCTGGATCTCCACTTTCATGTTCAGCTAAAAAGAGCAAAAATTCTTTGATTTGTCCTCCAAAACTCAACCACGGGAATTTCTTGCACATTTCCCTTTCCAAAATTATTCTTCAGTTTTAATATTTTAATAATACCAGGCTAAGAGTGCTGAAAGTTGGGGGTAAAAAATATCAAGGTTTTCTGTTTATGATATGCCTAGACGTGTTAACAAGATAAGACCAATCTGTGGAGGAAGTAGAACTGACTGGATGTTCTTTAACCTGACAGCCTATCCTCTCCCTCATCTGGATGCATACGCTGTCTGGCGCAATGCTTCCTCACTACTAATGAAAGACTCTCCAAGTCCTGCCTCCATTAGGCAGCACATCCACACCTCTTCCCCAAAAGGATGAGATGTTCATAGTGAAGATGAGAGAAGCTGAAATTCCATGCCAATTAAGTACATTTATGGAATGGAAGCAGAATGACCACCTTTGCAAGAATTGAGCATCTGTCCAAGTGACAGAGTATTTTATATTGTCAGTTTTGAGGGTAATTAAAACATAGAATGAAAATAAAAGACATTCCTAATATTTTTGGTTCTGTTTGGCCCCGCAGCTCCAGTACTGGGGTCACTAAGTGACTAATGTGTTTGCAGTGTATTCTCTGAACTGTCACTAAAAAACTCAGCAAGGATGACTTTCTGAGCCCCATCTTTTTTGGAAATCAAAAATGGTTAAAACAAGTGGCTGAGTATTCAGCAGAAATGCACATATTGAAATGCATTCAAGGGATTAAATGGGCAAATGGAAAAACTGTAGACCAATTCAGAGTAAATATCTTATCTAATAATAGTGGAACTCAGCTAGAAAAATCTAAATCAGCTGCATGTACAATTATCTACAAGAAACAAAACAATAAATTTATGAATAATCTACAAATAAAATGTACCTAAAATGAAACACTGAAAAGGCTTCAGAAGGAATTTTATAGTTATGCAACCAGAATATATGTTTTTGCTCATAATTATCTGCTTGTTGGCAGCTTTCTTTTTATTTCCAACCACATGAACAGGTTATACTGACCTCACATTCATGGCAAACGAGACAGATGAAAAACCAATGGGGCAAAGAAAGCATTTCTGTTATATTTTCTCTAGAAAGGTGACTCAACCAAATTTGAGGAGTTAGTACAGCATTCAGTCGGCTGAAAATCAAATAAAGTTGAAGCAAATTTGCTTGGTAGACCTTATAATCTTTTGTGGACCGATGAACATCAAGTTTATGGCCAAGAAGCTTTATGAAGCCACCTTTACAGAACGAGGAAGCCCCTGTTGATTTGACTTGGAGAGAGGAAAGAAAGAATGCTCTTAATGGTATTTTTAAGCTTTTTCCAAGAGCATGAAAGAAGAGGCAAAGACAAGTAAAGTGCCTATCCAAGATCAACTCAAATGTTTTCATTTTGCAAAATCCAGATGAGCAATCCACCAGCACTGATGAAAATTCTCCATGCAAGTCAACTTTTCTCAGCGTAACTGACAACACTTAAGAAAATAGTCAAGAAAATATTGCTGATACGAATGTCCACTTAACGTATGTGGATACAATCTAGTGCACCAAACCACCCAGTAACTATAAAATACACTAGGCAACTGGAAGATCACTGAACTCTCAGGTTTGAAATTCATGAATTTCTGAAAAAATATTAAGTCTAAATTTGAAATAGTATCTTCAACACATGACAGTCCCTTAGGAGAGTTTTTCAAGGGGTGGTTTCCATGTAAAGAAGAGAGAATAAAGGAAACTATCTGATAACAAGATAAATAGCAAACATTCAGTCCATAGACAAAAGATTTAGCACAGAACACACTTCTTCATCCAATGTTAGTGAAATTTGACCACAGTATACATTTCTAATCTTGACTGTATGAGGATTAATTCCACTTCCAGTCAAGAAATAGAACAATATTGACATTCATCAGGAACCTTAGATGCAGGGAGCGCATGAGACTGTGGATTTTCACAGAGGCTGCAATTCCTTTATGATGGCATTTATGTTTCACATAGGGAGGACAGATCTCGTCTCAAAGACAGAAGCTCTCTGAACGCGAGAAGAGAGTAAAATTCCGGAACTGAAACTGTGGGCTGCACAAAATCAGAGTCACAATGTTAGTTACCAATTTAAGAATGACTACCATCAACATTAATTGAAAGTTGATGACTGCAATCCTACTCAGTAGCCAGAGAGAAAACTGTTTTTGCAAGAGTTCAACTGAAATCACAGGATGAATGGCCAAGAAAAAGTATAAAGCAAATATTACTAACATAAAATGTGTTAGTTGAATTGCTTATTTCCATGTGGATGAGGCTTTTCTGTTATAAAGGGATATTTATCTGTCTCTGCATTGAATGGGACACATGTAAACACCCCAGGAAAGTTGGATATCCAGAGTGTTTTTGATTCCAAGTACTAGAGGCATGCTGGCACTTGGAACTAGTCTGGAGTTAACATATAATGAAAGCAAATGTTTACAAAATCATTTCCAATCACTACATTAAATAAGGTTTCCCATTTTGACGAATTTAATTAAATAGAATTAAGAGAAATTAAAAATCTGAGTGATCATTTCCAATTCTCATCTGATTTTAAAAAACACAAAAGTTTTATTAAGAAAGATTTAAATCCGAGGATTGAGAATGGCTCCTATGAGCTATTGAGAGAACATCATTTCTAAAGTCTCAGCAAATTATGCTAGTGGGAGGGCAAATTGCAAGTAATGGAATAAAACCTCAAGTCTTTAACTCAGCATTTACTCTGATAAAACTTACACTGTTCCCATTGCCAAAGTATAGGCTGAATACAGTCTGTAAAAGGCTTGTATTTCATCTTCTATAAACACCTAAAAGCCTCAAGAGGAAACAATACAACAGTAAGCACTAGCTCTAAATCAAGTAACAAGATTAAGGGAAAATAAATTAAGGGGAAAAAAAAGGAAAAATAATTTTAGATCAAAGGTTTAAAAATGAGAAGACATAATAATCAGATATACATATGATCTGAATATGGTCTTTTGAATAGGGCACTGCAAGGCTTGATCCCTGTTTGGAAGGAATAGGCAGGAATTTTTGTTTGATATAAAATATGACCGCGTAATTGCAGCAGTCCCTTCATACTCAGTTGTTGGAGTAAACCAAATGAATTCAGGTACACTCACTTTCGTGTAGAGAGATTTCAGAAGGTTACAATTTTTCAACTATGTGATCTAAACCATTCTCTTAACAAACGAGCAAATCTGTGAAATATGTTGACAGACATTTTGCTCCACTCCAGAGTAGAAAATCACCTCAAAATTTTAAGATAAAATGACCAATCATTTCTATGTGGCAATCAACTCACCCACATATGATATGCATAAACTCATGTTCTTTTGCAAGAGTTAGATATGAAGGATTTCCTTAATTATCTAAATACCATATGTATTTAGGCTGTATTTAGGCTTGGTAATAAATCACAACAGTATTGAGACCTTATGCCCTGGAGTTTGGGTAAATGCTCTTATTAAGTAAAAAGCAATGAAGGACCATTTACAGAATGAGTATTTAGATTTATATTTTCATCTAAACTGAAACTGAGGATGCATTGTGATCAGTCCCAGCTGATTAGCAGTGTTTACCTTTTGAGTAAATAAAGACACATATTTTGTGATGTATACTTGTCATAAGATGCCAAATAAAACAAGGATTGTGTGGGTTGGCTATTCTAGACCACTTTGTATATATTCAACTTCCTCCTATTAGGTCGTCTTAGTTGTCCAACTTAAAACTAGATCTATTGTAAATATCAAAATAAAAATTTTATTTATGTTTTTAGCAATATCAAATGCACATGGAAATCCTTCTCTGTATATAGTTACATGACATCTATTACATGCATTATGCTTCCCTTTTAGCATTTGCAGAGGAATGCATGCAGGAAGCCAGCCCACTGCATAGAGTACTTGTATTTCTTTAAGGTAAACACTGATGAAACATTTGGAAGATTGAAATAAAAACAAGACATTTATGAGACATAAAGGTATCACATAAAACTGTGGTGAATTACAATAACATTGGCTGAATCCCAGAATAGATAATCCTTATAAACATGCAGGAATGTTGTAAACTGTATATGAATGTCAGTGATACAGTACATTAGGAGATTCATATTACGTTTGGTGCTGTGTAAGTCTCAATCCCTGGATTTTTCATGGCCTCAGAGATTAAAACAAATATATGTAGTATCTTTCCTTCCTCCATGAAGGCATTTTATGTACACAGTTTTATTATGCTGAACAAAGATACCAAAGTCTGTTTTTTCTTGAGCTGTCAAAGTACAAAAGAAATGCAAAAAGTCCTTGCACAGATGTAGTAAAGTGCTGGATTTTATCTTTTGGCAGGTGCTCAATATGCAGCCCACATAATCACATGTTAATGACTGGAGTGTGTTAATCAGCATGCATACCTGATTCCTTCTTGCCCAAGGAAAAAAATTTAACAATTTAGAGCATGTTAATGCTTCTACTTTTGAAAAAATTCATATCAACATACAGAAGTGAATTATAAACTTTTCAGACATTGCTTTATAAAAAATAGGAAATGTTAAAAAAGGAGAAAGTAATAAAATGACTATAGGTTTAGAGGAACATAAACAACAAGTCTTTTGCAAAAAATTCAAGTAATGATTAATTCTATTTAAACACTGTACACCCTAGAATACAGGAAAAGGTTTAAAATAGAATGTGCATTTCAAAAAAAAATATTTTGCAGAATCAAAAACTAAAATAATAAAAGTTGAAGAGGCATGCCCAAAAGAACAATTATTTGATTCTTCTGCAAATAAAGTCAATTTTGTAGTTCATTGCCCCCATTAAGCACATCATCCTGTACACTTATAGGGAATCATTTTATTACTTCTAATATTAAATGTAAACATCATTTTATGCTAAACCTAGTAAAACTGCGTCCTTGATCTTTCAAACCTTTAGACATGTGCTTAATATTACAGCTGTCGGTAGTCCTAATAAAGTCAAGTTAAGCGCATACCTGAATCAAAACAACGTGCTTGAAAGAAAACTATTTCTATCTTTACTGCAATATACTTCTCATAGAAGTCTGTTTTATGGAAAAATAAAATATCCTATCATCTGTTTTTTCACACCCTTTACTTCCAGGCAAAACTTTGTACTCATGCAATTACATATGAAGGTATTTATCTCTTTAGTTAGATAAAAACTCTGATGCACTACCTGGCATGCAGAAATAATATCACAAGCACAGTAGAATTGCTTTTGATCATCACAAAACTCAGATTTGTACATGTAAATAACAGCTGCATGAGCAATTTAGCAGATACAGAATTGCCAGAGTTCAGGGCATTTCTATGTGATGTATTTTATATGCTCCTACATAGCCTGTAAATGAACTAAATATACAATTTCAAAACACGTAATCGTACCTATAACTTTGAGTATTTGAATCATGATTTTATATAACAAAAAATTCACAGTATTTAGCCCATGTAAATGCTTTTCAGTAATCTTTCCTAAAAACCTGAGTTTATTTTCCTTAAAGGGAAGAACTTTCAACAGGAGAAGTTAGTAACAAGAAGGGGGAGGAGTGACAGGATTCTGCTGCTTTTATGGAGAGACAGTAAGCACCGAAACATTAAGACCGTCAGGATATCACCTATTTCTGCCTTTCTGGTATCAGTAGTTTTGCTAAAGCTACATAAAGTTAAATTTGATTCTTGGTGATTCAAACTTATTTTAAAAGGGAAAAATACACGTGGCACTAAGATCTTCACTTTTCCTGCCGCATGTACAAATCTGCCACCAGTACTGCTGAGACGAATGGGCGTATGCAGGGGAAAGGTAGCAAGCCTTTCGCTCTTCTGGCTAGAAGTCAACAAAAGACAGAGACTTGACATAATTATGAAATATATGTCCATGTTGCCATTTGAGAGAAAATCCAACCCATTTCTAAATCCAAGGGGGTTCTGAACGATGTTACAAAATGTATAGGGAAGCACAGTGTATATTTGGAGGCAATTAACTTGTATTTGTATACGTACATGTGTTTGGTTTTCCTCAGCCACAGGGAAATAACGCTTATCCTTTAGACTTGACTTGCTGCTGCTGTTCCCTGGAACAGTCCCCCTGACTGCACCACTCCAAGGAACAGCAGAGCAAAAAGCCGATGCCCTCGTTCTGTGCACGTACACGGTGTCTGTACACACCCTGCAGCGGTGGGCGAGGGAGGAACATCGCGGGAAGGGAGCACAGTGACCCTCGCAGGGATACGTCACCCTGCATAGGGATCGGCACGGTGCGCGAGAGTTCTGCACAAGCCCTGTCTGTTACCAGATTGTTGTACTGGGATTGGGGATGGCAACAGAATTTTCTTTTTATTGTTGTGGGGTGGAATTCTGCAATTTGGAGAAAGGTGCCAGATTTCACTAGGTTAGAGCAGCTGAAATCTGTTGTTCACGGGGCCCGTGCCTAGCCTGTACAGCTAGCACAGGAATGCACCGTCACACTCCTCAAAGTAGATCAGGCCACTGGTCCATCTAATTTTGTATCTTGTTCTTGGCACTCTTTTCTCCTGATACTTCAGAGCAAAACTAAAATGCCTTTGTAATTTACCTCACAAGCTGTGTGGGGCTTTGTATGAAGACAGGAATCATCTCTGGTTCCCCAGTGAACAAAGCACAAATTATGACTCCCGTTTCTTTACATATTTACTAGTAAATATATTACTAGGATACTATTAAATTTAACAAAAAGTAAGTACTGTTGAATATTTCTTCTCATCCTCTCTCAGTCCATTGCCAGGTTTTGGATGCAATATAAAAATTTGACTGCATTTCTTGCCTACTACTCACTGTCCACAGGAGCAAGCAGGATACTTTCCTCATTACCCTAGTATCCCTTTGCCCTCTTCCTTACAGTTTACTGCAGCAAACAAATACATTCTTAGCCTAAAATAGATTTTATTTTTCCGTAGAAGCATTAACTACCCACATGTGCAGGTATTTTTATATTAAGTTAGATAAATGAAGATATATACAGTTGGAAAGATACAGATAATCTTTTCAGCTCAGCAATATGAAATTACAGAAATCTTTCAGTTGTTTTATTTTCTTCCCACTGTAACATCAAATTGGCTGGTGATACGATACTCGCAGCGTAAGTCATTACAGGTCTGACGTTACAGTTGTTACACATTGCTGAATCTGTCAAATGAAAAGGGAGCACAAAGGGAATTTCCAAATGCAGCTGCTTATTTCCCATTTGTTAAATCCTTTTATTACACCATATAAGTACACAGCTGGGAAATACTATAGAGTGGGAGTTAAAACAAAATATTTTGGCTTCCAGACATTCAGAATACACAAAGGACTCAGTGGAAAGCAATGCCTGGTATCAAAAGGGAGTGAAAGTTTGAAAACATTTCTAGCCAGTGTGGGTTTTTATCATGATAATACACAATGTAGTTTAAAGGTATCTTATATTACAAAAAGTACTGCATACCATAAATGTTGGTAAAAAACTCTCTTTTTTTAGTCAAATTGCCCTACTACAGTATCTTTTTCTCACTTAAGCTCTGTACAGCCCTCGTAGTATGTTACAACGCATACTGTGTCTTCTCACAAATTCCAGCTCCTTAGTAGTTTTAAAGAGCACAAAGGATGCAGGATTGTGCCCTTAATTAGATACCACATAAAAGAGACATTTTTTTCCTCCCCATATGTCGATATAGCATTCTTTGAATTTACTATCTTAAAACAAGACAACACACATTATTGATGCATTTTAATGACAGCACTACTGCCTTTCGGTGTAAACGGTATGAGCAAGTGCTTCTTCAAATCTGCTTTGAAAGGATCCACCTGGGAAAGGTCAGAAAGTGCTTACTCTCTGGGAATTTGGTTTTATTAAGTAGAAAAGTGGTCACTACCACAACACCTATCTCCAAATTGCCCAACCCACCTTCTGGAATTTGTCTTTCTGGAAAGAAACTCTTATCCTCCCTTAAAGGAGTATGAAATCACCTTCATCAGGAAAATTGCAGGCGCCTCTGAATTTTTTCACAGCAATATTGATGCCTGCTTGGAGGCTGGCATGTTTCAGAGAAACTTTATGCAATTAACTGAGGCTTAAAGATCTACTCATGAAGATTACAAACAAGGCGAAAATACATCAGACAAGTTACCCTAAATGATAGTCCCTCAAAGAGACACCAAAAAATATCGCCAAGTCACTGTTGAGATCTAACTAGGCATCTAAGTCACCTAAACTGTAAATACACTGGACCTTGCTCTGTACATTTTAGATCTTTTAAGTGCAACCGAACAGCACACCTTAAAACTTCAGTCTTCCCTTCTAGGCAAGCCTTGCACATTGTACCCAGCTTTGAGCTGGGCAAAAATCTCTGCCTGATTTAGCTGAGAGCTACCTAAATAACAATGACATAGATCCATCGCCAGATTCAACACACGAGAACTGAGGAAACTCCTAATGATTTTCAGGCCACTCATCTATGAATATGATGGAATATTTATGGAAAAAAGGAGAGAGGAAAATGAGAGTGATGAAATCACTCAAGCAAAGTTTATGCACCTGTTCTGAAACATGATAATCTGGGTATTGATACTGCCCTGTCCAAGTGTTGACATGATAGTGTAGCATTAAGGAAGAAAACAGAAATTGCACTCTCTAGCTGTAAGTGTAAAGCTCCGTCAGAGCAATACCAATGAGTACAGCTGACCACACTGCAAGAGGCTCTATCATTTTGGCTTAAGTGTTACTTCAGGTCTAAGGAACAGCCTGAACCAAAACATAATGCTTTGAGGGGCTCCTAGAAGGCTTAGAGTTCCTTTCTCTCTGGGACATTTAAGAATCATTTTATCAATGTTACTAGTGTAGCTGATACGTTCACAGATTTATTTTTTTCCACCAAAAACTTTGATCAGCCCCTTCTAGTCTGCATCTAGCTTGTCCTCCCAATAACACAGAAGTTAAAATTACTCTGATGTGCTCATGGCATGATTTGAGCAAAAGAGTGACTCTCCATCCTAAAGAGAGTTCCATCTGAAAACTCTGTATATAAAAACTCTGCTATATACAACATACAAACTCTTCGCCGTATTATGAACCTATGATCATTTTTCTTTAAAGCTATTTGTACAGTTCAAATTTTGCCTCCTTCATGACAGTCACCCAAACACTTAGGAATATTTTAGGCCTTACAAAGTTCTGCACTGGCTTAAGTTGTGCATCGCAGATTAGCTAGCGTTTTTGTGGATTGGTTTGGTGTTTTGAATCAATTAGATTTTTGAAAGAAAAAGAAAAATACTTTATAGTAACAAAATGGATATTATTGTAGTGCTATTGTTTAATTAATTCCAAGTATCACAATATGCATGAAGAATTCCAGTATCTATGTTGACTAATATATTAGAATTATTATTTCTAGTCAAAGTTCATTATTGTTAGCACTGTCAAAAAAATCATGCAATTGTTTTTTAATGTTATTGAAAGCTTCTGATTCATACTGAAAAAAGAATAGACTTGCTGAAAAACATCCACTCACAGACATTTAACAAAAATGCAGAAGAAATTTTACCAAAAGACAGGGTATTCTTTTTAAACTAACTGTGTGAATTTAATATCTGGGAAAGTCACTTTATGGAGAGTCTGGAATGACGATATTCTAAATTTACAGAACACCTGGCTGTTCCAGATACCTTAATTCTGTTCCTCAGAAACACATGCAAGGAAAATAAATTGACTGAGATGCAGCACCCATTCAGTCTTCATTCATTCTGCCCATTTATTGCAGAGTCTTGGGGATGCAGAGACAGAATTACAACTGCAAAATAATTTTATCTAGCCTACTGAAGAGAATACAGATAATAATTCTGATCATTGCTAACATCACCTATATACAAACTGGTGATCTAGAGCAGAAGAGCATGACATAGTTACTCATAAACACCCTTCGCCTCCACAAAAAGTTGTAAATTCCTATAAATAGAGCTGGATGTTTGTGTCACCTAAAATGCCAGCTTCTTTGTCGTGGTGTAAAGCTGTAACGGTCTGGATTTGGTGGGTTCTATTTCTGAGACAAGTGAAAAAATACATTAAACTTTCTTCCTTCGACACAACACTTTGCAGATGACAAACGATTGTGAGCTACATCCTCCTGTCAGAAATTAATGCTTGAATATATGAGCTAGAGAGGTTATGACATAAATCAAGGTATGAATGAAAACATGATAAATAGATGCATTTCCTTTCCGAAGGTGAACTCATCAAATGACCTCATTCATACAGACCTGTATACTTAAGAAGATTATACAATTGTAATTTACAATTACACCATATTGATGTTGATCTATTACTAACACCGACACTTTAACATTTAAAAAGCTTTACACCCATGAAGGATTGTACTGGGCATGTCTTTCAAAATGGAAGTGAACAGTCTTTTACAATACTGAGAAAGCCACTGGGAGAACTGGGAAACTCACCATTCTGTGTTGGGCTGAGATGACTCCATCCCACTCAGGATCTTGTTGGATGGTCGTGACCAGAGTTGGTAGCTCCTCAGAGTGAGGTTTGTTGTGCATTACATTATGTAGAGGCAGATGAGAGGTCACATGCTGATCACTGTTGCCCTCTTCTTTGTCTCGTGATGCTAAGTCCTGGGTCATTGTTTCCTCTCCATCAGCTGCACATGCAAATGGAGAGGTAGCCTGCTTGGAAGACATTCTTCTACAAAACAAGAAAAGCAGACAAAAAGAAAAGATTGCTGTTAAATGAAAAAAATCAAGCTCAAAACAATCCTCTAAACACACCACACTTGCCTACAACAGTTAAAATTAATCATGTGGAGTCAACAAAAGTACTCTAAAAAGTATGAGTTGGGGGATCTGGATCCAAAACACTGAGATTAAGTAGTCATTGCTGCCAAGTCAAGGTCAGGGTTGAGTTATATGATGTCATTCTCTTCGTTTAGACTTGTCAAACAATAAAATTTTCTCCAGCCATAAGAATATAATTATTTTATTGGTATTTTCATGTTGATTTTGCTTAAGAGTTCAAGTCTCTAAACTCTTACTCCCATGAGCAATCTGAAGGTTATAAGCAAACATTTAAATAAGAGAGTCCATCATGATTTCTTAACTTCACTCTTGCAAGCAGAAGAGATTTTCTACACAGATGAGAATTTTTAAATCCATTTCAAATTCTGCTAAGTAAGTCCTTCTGCTGTTTGTTTAAGGATGCATCTGCTCTTAGCCTGTTTAAAATTTTACCCAGTTTTACCTTTTGGAAAGTGTTTTGAGACATTCATGTGAAAGGTGTTTTAAAATGGAACAATTTATTGAATGGGTGGATAATATCTGAGTAATCTTTTACGGTTTTATCTAAAAATCTAAAATAACTACATTTCATTTCATTTTAGGTATTGAGTACAGGATACAGCTCAACAAATTATTTTAAATGACTTAAAAGTGTAATGAATAAATGCATTGATTTATGTTAAATGTCTTTTCCTAATAATGGTCTCTTAGTACCATCTCATATGCAAACACAGCTTTCACCACAGTTTCTGCACTTAGATGAAAATATAACTGACTTCAAGTCAAAATCTGAAAACACTTTGTTTAAAATTTCTAGTAAGATTAACTGCAACTGTTAAAACATTTATTAATAAACCTGAAAGAAGACAGCTAAAATATAGTAGCTATTTTCCTAGGTTTTTGTAACTTTACAATATCCTTGACACCGAAATTGCTGAGAAACTAAGGAATAAGATCTTCACCTTAATTGCTTTTTAACAATAATTGATTTCATACCATTTCTTTAAAAATGCACAAATCAGTTAACATAGGAAACCACATGAGCATTTTTCAAATTAGCAAATCATTAACTTGCTAGTACTGTTTCTACAGACAAATAAATACTGATTAAAGGGTCTGGAAATTTGAGACTAACAGTTAAATTTACAAATCTGTCACATGCTTTCATGAATATTACAGTGAAGGAAATATCAAGTGCAAAGAAAAATAATTAAGTTAATTCCAATTTAAACAGTAGTTTTTATGTAGCAGCCCATGTTTCACATAGGATTTAACAGCTAATGCTAAATTTCTCACAATTAATGAGGGAGTTCATATTTAGTTTCCTACAGTGAAAAAAAAATTAATATAGGATCAACTAATCTAATTATGTACAGTTCTATATGAAAGTATTACAAGCTTTGAAGTGCTTTGAAACATATTAAACCACTGATACCTATTTAGAATAACTATTCTGTAAATAGAGATAATCCAGCCTCTTAAACTGGATACTGGTGGGGAAAAATAGGTTTGCGGATTTTTAGGGAAGCCTAAGTGTAAGTGGGAGTCTAATACTAATGTTGCCAATAAGCAGAACTGAGGAATTTTAACCACGTATTACATTCTTACTACGCTAAAGAATTTGTGTTGATGCTACAGAGAACATGCCAAGAGTTTAGCAACCGGCATTACTGCATATGCTTCAAAACGTTCTCGTTCATAATTACTACGATCCAAGATAAAATAAAAGGTTTAGCCCCCCTTTTCTCATTAAAATAGTCACATTAATGTAATCACTCACATGAAAATGTAAGTTAAACCTCTATGCAATTTGAAAACCAGACGTAAAAACTGAAAGTCACAATAAAGGATTTTCCTTCCTTTCACCTCCTCAACAGATCTCATTCCTGTTTCAAACTGATCAGGCTTCTGTGCAGAGCAATAGCTATGGCTGTTTCTTCACTGTAAATTAATCACGACACAAAACTAGAAATGAAAATGTCTCTTAAGAATAATTTCAACTACAAACTGCACCAATGAATAATAGTGCACAATCCTAATTAAACACAACTCAGCAGCTGCAAAAATAGGATGAATCTGTCCAAAGCTACGAGTTGGCTTTAAAGGCTGGTTTGTTAGGGACTGTTTTCTTAAGGAAGGCTGGGCCCTCAGTCTTAATCAGCCAATAAATTATTTCCTGCAATTACATTAAATAGAAAATTATCTTCAAATTGGGAATGTTAATTGAAAATCAAAATTCAGACTGAAGTTTAGAAATTACATGCTGAATATAATTAGTCTAGAAAGGCTTCACCTCTATTTCATAAACAGGCTTTCGGTATTTTCTCAAGTGACCATTCAGTAAAGCTATCTACTGGTAACGCACTACAGAGGGAACAATTTTTCTTTGCCATATGCACTAATATACCTTCCTCTTATTCATTGCATTTTAAACACAATTAAATAAAAATCTCCATTCATGTTCTGTTAAGTTGATTACATAGAGAAAAGGGACTCCGTTAACTGAAAAATAAAATTATATTGACAAAGTCACATTCACTAATAACCTCAAGCTGTGCCAAGCAACGTTTTTTTGTACTAGGCTAAGAGAATGGACCAAGATCAGGGTTCCAGCGCTTTCTAGCTCCACCTACCCCTTTTCTCCAGTGCTGCATTATGGTCAGACACATTTTCATACTGCACTTTACACAGTTACCTATAGTCCTGGAGCCTGAAAAGAGAGACAAGCTCGTACAGGTCTCCCAGGCACTTGCTCTCCTCATGACATACATTTTAGGCACATGTTGCACTTCTGTTTTCCCCAAAAACCTTTGTTAAAATGGCAAGATTTAGTACCTTAATTACGGTCAGAGGTCAGCACTTAATGGTACCAAACAGGTTTCTGGCCAAGAGATTTAAACACTGGGGTAAAAGGAACAGAGATGTAGGGCCCTGCCATATTAAGCCCTCCACTGTCTTTTCCAAGCACAATCATTAACTCATTCAATATATCCCACGGGTACCTGTCTTCTGAGAGTGCCAGGTTAGACACCAAATAATGATTATGCCTGGGTTTATAAGCAGCAAAACAGAGTAAACATAAACTCTGTGACTGGGTGTTATCCAGTCAATTACTTCATGCAGGTTTTACTTAAGTTGGAGAACACTGTACACAGAGCTCCATCAGGTCCAAAGGGTTTGGCCAATAATTCCAAGGTCTCATCAAATTCTTTGGAAGAAGAATCTGGCCCATTTGAGTAGTTTGTGTTTAAGATAACATTAAACCGCAGAACAGGTTGTCATGTAAAAATATTTTAATGTTAAACTATGATTACGAATAACAGGCAAATTTTAAGCCATAATAACTTCCCAATGTTGCTTTTAAAATATTCAGAATGCATTTGCTAAAATCCCTTGTGAGAGAAAAAGAAATCAATATGCATAATAAATAAGGCTTGTAAAAGGTATCAGAAATTTACTAATTTCCATTATAATTTATTTTATTTTTTCTATTATCAATTAAATGCACTCAAATGATTTTTTTAAAAAAGTTTCTGATAAAAAATATCTCCCTAGTTATAACCCCTGCAAACAGGGGTTTATAATGGAAGTGCTGACACAACCCTAACTACAGCAGCGCAAATGGTGCCGCTATAATACACAAAATCAAGTTCTATTATTCTAAACTATCCTCGCTCGGGGGGTTTTCTTTACTGTGCTCCCAGACAAACTGCTGAAGCATGAAAAATTTAAATGCAATCAAGTGGGTCCAATTCTACTTTACTAGAACAAGTGTCTACAGTGGTACAATCTTAAAAGAAGATGCAACAGATTTGTTTGGTGCTTTTCTTTCTTTTTTCTTTTTTAGCTGTTTATTTATAATACTGTGCAGTGGCGATAAAATAAGAGAGGAAATTACACTCACATTATATCAGTATATTGATTACACAGCACACAATCAGAAAGAAAACTACATTGTGAAATTGTTGCTTTGGCTAAATTGACAGATTAGCTAACACAGCAACCACTAAAGGTGGAAAATATACCTAATGGATATGAAAAAGAAGTTGAAAAAGGCCCTAATTATCTCAAGTCCTATCACCTACTCAACTTTGAGAATTAAATAAACCTTGATTTGGATTCTCCAAAACTAGAATACATTCTACCTCATTTTGAGCTCAAGACAGAAAAAGAATGGGACCATTTATCAAAACCTCATTAAAGCTGAGGAGTTAGATCCCAATTTCAATACCAAGGTAGTAAAGTTAAATCCAAACTGCTAAAGGTTTTTCACCCATGTACAACAAAACACTGTCCCAAGCAGCTCCATTCTCCATATATCTGACACAATTTTTTATTTTAATCCAGAGAAAAAATTCTCTCTGCTCTAATGAAGGCTGCCAGTCAGATTCTCAAAACATTAGTTTCCCTTTTTGTTTTTCCAGAGTGCCTGTTACACCTTTCTAAATACAAGTAAAAATACTTATTCTTTGTCTAAGGCTTTTCTACAGTCTGAAATTCTTCGAACAATGTGTATCTTCTTTTTCAAAAAAAAAATATAGATGATATTCCTGACATGAAAGGCTTCCAAAGTCTAAAATCTTCCATCTCTGCTGACTGCTCAAATGATTAACTGTTACACTGGAAATTATGGCCAGACCTGGAGTTTTAGCCGCTAGACATTTTAGAATCAAGCCGCACAGCATTAACGCAGACAACAACAACGTGATAGCCTAGGCACTGTTTCAAAAAACATATAAACTAAGCAATAACAACAAGATATATGACAAGCAGACTTGTAGTTGGCCGGAGACTCTAGCTTCTGCTCTGCTCCACCCTCACAAAGCATTCATAAACCTAAAGGCATGTCTACACTGCAGCCACATAAATGACTGCTTTGTAATGCTGAGAGATCCAAACTAATTTTAAACAAGCTCCTTTCTGATAGCGCTCCAGCTACAGTAGCATGGTACTCAGATGGACTAATTCATCCTGCTTTAGTGACTGCAGAATAGACATAACCCAGGTCTGCAGCTCCAACAGTAGATTGGAATCAGATTAGATTAGAAATACATTCGCTTACAGAGCTTTTATGAACAGTCTCCATTCCTTTTCCCCAAAGTGCCAGATTAAAGTACTTAAGTGCGTGATTAACTGTAAGTATGCAAGCAGTCCACTAATTTCAAACTGGGCTACTCAGTTTCAAAAAGTTAAGCACATGTCTAAGTGCTTTGGTGACTCCAGAACTAAATAAATTAAGAGAAGCCATTTTTAGAACTACTCATAACCTTTTAAATATTTCCTTCTCAACTTTTATGCTAACCTGGTGTTCATGAAGAAGAAAATTCAGCCACAGCATCTTAGCCCTCTTCACTTCCTACAAGACCAACAAATGTGCATACTTCTCTCATAATATTAAGTGTGACTTAAAGGACTCTCCCTTACAAATCAGCACTCAGCTTTGGGATAAAATAATCATTGTATAGTCATTTTTGCCTGCACTGCCCACCGTATCCTCCTCTTTCATACCTATGGCACACCACATCACTTGGTGGTCCCCTGTCCTTTCACAGATCTTCAAATCCCTTCTGATTATCAAGAGCATCCCTTATGGAATCTATTTTGCAGTGCAATTTCACCAGTACAAGGACAGGTCTGATGTAGAAGAGGGTACACTGATGTAGTAGCATGAAAGTTACTGGAATAACTTATTTCTAGCTGGGAACTAGCTTAGCATGGTTTAGTCATTCGGGAAAACTGATCTTTATTTTTGTTCTATAAAGATACCAGTTACGGCAGTGTTCAGAAAAATGAAAATGCTTTGCCAACAGCCAAAAATTTTCACAGCTCTGCCCCCGTAAAACAATGTTCTATAGGCATAACTTAGTAACGTCATTCATTGTAAATCTAATGCTGTAATCCCTCTGCCATTTTAGAATAAACAGTTATTTCCTAAAATTATGAAATCTCTTATCTGTTTTCAAGGAGCCTTAGTAACACAAATGAAGTTAGTAAAATACTTCATCCACTGCAGGCCCCATGCCCCAACATGAATCCCTGTGCACAAACCCCATTTGAACGGACACGGCCGCAACGGGAGAGAATCTCCCGCCGTTTGTTCCCGCCTCTGAGTCACAGCAAGGCCTTAGGCTCTTCCTCAGCTTCATTTTGCAGGAAAACTAAATGAGTAAGTTACATATAGATCATAAACAGCATCACAAGATTTCATGGTAGTCACAAGAATCACTTTGGAAATAAAGGGGGAGAGGGAGAGGGAAACTGAAGTAAATGTGATTCAAGAAATGACAGCTATAATGTTAACCAAGCACCCAAATCTCTCTCTGAAATAAGCACCAAGCTAAGCAATACAGCCACAGCTTGTAAGATACACATTCAGTTATTCCTGCATTTGTTTTTCCAATCCAGACAAATTACACTTCTAATAAATACGAATCCAAATTGCAAAAGTTTGACTTCAGATTCAGACTTCATCAAAGCTCAGCGCCTTTGGGACAATTTTTACAGTATTTCTTCTCATTTATAATCAAACACTGTTAGAGCTAAACAGCTTCTTGGAACTTTCTTGGAAAGCCTTTCTCATGTTCTGCCATTATAGTGACCTTGTCAGCTGTGAAGCCACAGTAAAATATCAGGGTTAGGGAACGAGTTCCTGTCTATCCATCTAGTTGTCAAAAACATTAAAACGGATGCAGCAAAACAGCCTTGCAGCCTAATGACT
The DNA here is from genome assembly GCF_000703405.1 of Apaloderma vittatum. Classification (NCBI taxonomy): domain Eukaryota; kingdom Metazoa; phylum Chordata; class Aves; order Trogoniformes; family Trogonidae; genus Apaloderma; species Apaloderma vittatum. The sequence continues at coordinate 104,752 of NW_009730678.1, forward strand.
TTTCAAAGAAAATCCAAAGTGTTCGTTTGGATTCACAAAAGGCCAAAGAAACAACCTACCTGTCTAGCAGGTTAAATGGTCCATTCTCTTTATTCACTACTAGGAGCTTTCACTGAAAAATGCCTCAGGTGAACCCGCACTGAATGAAGTAAAGGGCAGTGAAAGAATAGTCATTTAGCACCTGGGATATGCTCATCTTCAGTCACTGCAGTTAATATTTTCTATAGTTTATATTTAGCTGACAATATTGCTGTCGCTTTATTTAAACAGCTCGAGACTGTTCTTTGGACTGGAGCTCATATGCCCTGGAATGCTTTGACTCATGAATTGTTTCTCCTGATAATGTTACATCACGTAACCACCTCTGTTTAATTGGTTGGTATTAGCTTCTCAGTGATGACTGCCTTTAAAGTCCTATGACTACACCATGTGTCTCTGGATATCCAATTTCCTACTGTTGGAAAAAGAAAAAAAGCAGCACTGACTTCCAGCTACCTTTACCAATAACTATGGGAACAAGAGTGAGCATGCCAATAATTTATCCATCAGCAACTTATTAGGATTTGGTTTTTTAGGCAGCAAGTAACAGAATATACAATATAAATAAAAGCAATCATTAACAATAAAATTAAAAAACAATGGTTGCTATAAATAAGCATCTATTCATATATTTTTATCGACTAGAATGACTTAATTGTTTAGCTGCATGATTATATAAATGGTTTTGATAAAGGATGCCTAAAAATACTAAGAGGAATTTATTTTAGCGTGTTTAGATTTTGAGTTGAGACATTATACAAAAGATAAGAATATATTTATTTTTTCCCTTACAAAGTCAGTTAAGAACTTGTTCTAATAACCAGAAACTTGACCACACTTAAACCTGATGGGCATCAGTTCCTGAAAGGGCCATTAAATCTTCACAATCCTCTCTGAGGTATGTACTCCAAAGGTAAGATACAACATTCTTACTTCTGTTTTTCTCCCACTGTTAATTTTCAGGACTTGCTTAGGTTTCCATATAATGAGTTAAACAGTTAATTTTCAATTCTACAGGTGTGGAACCAAAAGGTCATGTGCTATTTCTCCACACCACCTAATTCAGAACAGAAATACTTTATTGACAGTCAGACTTCTCCCTCCTCCTTCCCTGCTCTCTTCCCTTCTCCTTCCCTGCTCTCCTCCCTCCTCTCCATATTTCTGAGTCTCATTTCTAGGTCAAGCAGAGCATCTCAGCAGACAGGGAAATGAAGTTTCAATTTCAGGCTCACCTGTCGCCCGTTGCTCTAAACCACCTAATTAGTACCTCCGTGTAACATGAAACAATGGCTCTGCAGCTCAGTTATGGATTATCTTTTTAATCAAAACCTTACACTACAAGCCTAAAATATTTCTAAGCAGGCAAAATATTTCTGATTCAGTAGAGGTTACGCAAGCATCAAAGCACTTAAATATAGGTGCCAAACCACATTGCCAGAAGCATTTAGTACTGTGAGGTACTGTTACTTGACATCTTGGTGAGTATAAAATTACCTGTTTCTCCAACTGAAGACAATCAAATTGTCACCTTCCATTGTAAAGGAACAATCAGGGATCAGCAAAGTGTCAACATAATTACCAGGAAGAAAACAAAACATAACAAAAATATCAAATCTAAATCTCTCAAAAGGGTGAACACGTCCATCTGGCTATTCACAAAGAAAAGGAGAAGGGATTTTACTTTTACTATCAAATATCCAAGTGTTATTTAGCAATAAGATTTATATGCCTTTCATTAAGTGGAGAAGAAAAACAGCTCAAGATTTTGATTCATGAAATACTGAAAATAAACACAGGTCAGAACCGTGCTGGGATGTAACCTGTGCATTTTTGAAGTACTGCAAATGTCATCTGAGATGCTAGGCACAAGCATATGTATCTGCATCGTTGTTATTATAAACTCATATATGTGAGGATTCATAAAAATTAATTCCAACTGGCACACAGCGTACTTTGGCACAGGCTACGTGTGACGTGCCACTTTTATTTGTTTATTTAAATGACTTCACTCTAAGAACGAAAAATTAAGTTTGAACTACAGACTGCCTCAGAACTGGAACTTTCAGGATATTAAAAACCTGAGGAAAACCTTTGAAGAAGGTAATCTGAATGCATGAGAACTAACATTTTCACCATATATTTCTTTAGGTTATTCATCAAGTGGCCTACATATTCAGGAGTGAAATTTGCATTTTGGTAATGCAGAGGTCTCATAACCAGAAATTGTGTTTTATATCTACAGTAGCTCTGAGCATCCTATAAAATATAAAAGAGTGTCCTAGGTAGGAAGTATACTTGAAAAAATATTTTTATCTGGTTCATAGAAATGAAGCAAAACTTAAATTCTTGCATTGTTGACTGATATCATGAATTACATTTTCTGTATCAACATTCCAGTCACTACTAATACATACACAAAGTTCTTGTACATTTACTGGTGTAAATGCGCATCACCTTCACATACTTCTTAAAGTTTCAGAGTGCTGAAGGAGTTACAAAAGAAGAGAGAAAAGCAAAACATGCAAAGCTGAGAATCGGGTCTTTGACGCTGGTTTGTCTCTGGAGGAATATTCGAGACCAGCAGCAAGGAACAAGCATCTTCTTCCTCCCTGCAGGAGCTCAGGTGCAGCACCGAAAGGCTGAGCTTTCCAGCTACAACCTGCGCCCAGGTTTTGGCCATTGATGCTTGTGCTCCTGTGCACCACATTGTATCATTCAGCACAGGCACTTTCTTTGCCACCCTATTAGCGTATCAATACCCTCGAGCTGATATTTGTAACTGTGGCATTGTTTTCAAAGGGCTAAGGAGCAAACTTAAGAGGACAAATTGGGATACGGGTCAGTGGGAACAATGAGAAGGAAAGGAAGGTAGCGAAGACCCACAACAACTTTAAAGTCACAACTATTTTGATCAGATGAAACAAAACTGGACAAAACGCTCCGCTTCTGGCAACTTTGAGAAACTCTGATTTTTGTTAGAGCCCTTACAAAAAGTCCTTTACAAGGCAGAACTGTGCCTGAGACTTTTTTGTTCTGAACTAAGGCTTATACAAGATGATCCTTACGTATGTGCACAATGTGAACCCTAAAATGTATTTACAGACCCCTGCAGGAAGCACCTCATTTACCAGTGAGCTGCAGCTACTGCTGGGCTAAAGGACAGGGTAGTCTGGAGCAGCATACTGTTCATAAAAAGATTACAGAGGATACTATACTACCAAGGAAATATTTCAGAAATATCCCAGTTTGATTGGCAACGTTGCCAAGAAAAACAATGCGGCAACTTCTCTCCTTCTCCCCCCACACCCTCCACTGCCGGGGCTGTGCAAGCTTTCGTGGGAGGGAGCAAACGGGGCCCTTTCTTTTTAACAGTAATTTACTTCAATATCAAAATATGAAGGCAAAAGACAAAAAATTGCAGCAGTCTAATAACTCAAAGTAAACCAAAACAAAACATTACTTCCTCTATCAATTAAGCTAACTAGTTGCTCTTAAGAAGTGCAAACAATTTAAAGTTCAATTTATTGAGACTTTGAACCTCCTATCCTTTCACAAGATCCACAGATGAAATCTCTACCAATTTAAACTGCCTTTAAAACTAAATAAGTAACACACCCATAGTTTTATTCTTAGTGTGACATACTTAATACAAAGTATTTTAATCAATATTTAGTGGAGAAAAACAATAAATCATTGTTTATTATTAACAAGTTCCACAACACAAGTCTTGTATTTTTAAGGAATTCATTAAGTTTTGGGGCTAGGCACTGAAAAGAATGAGAGAATATTAAAAAGTCATTGTCGCAGGTAAAACTTGCACTGCTTCCTCACTCAGCTTGGAGAGCCCAAGCAGCGTGCAGTCTCTGCAGAGAGCTCTCTGAAACTGCATCAACTGCAAAGGAAACTACAAACTCTCCGTCTTTTGGTTTCAGTTCTGCAAAGTACTACAGAATTGTTGGGAAGAAATAATTTGTAATAACTGAGGACCCTCAACTATCCGTTTGAATAGATAATAGCATCTCTTACAAGGAGAAGGAAACATGCAGAGCAAAATCAGTCCTAAGGATTTTTGTTGTTGTTAAACAGAATACACACAGGGTAAAGGTGAACAGTGCCCAGGCTCTGAATTGCTCCACACTTCCAAGTGCTCAGAGTTGCATGCCAGTATTTTTCAATGTGTCAGCATCACAAAGCACAACAGAATGTACAGAAAAACATAAACCAGCACATGAACCAAAGGCCCAGTCAAATGAAGTCGTCCCCAGATAATTAGAAAGTAAGATACCAAATGTTTAAAATGCAAACTTTATATCCTTTACAACTGATTTTACCTAAAGTACTTAAATAGTCTATTATAATTTCTGACGCAGTGTGTTTACCATCCAAATACACAGTGCCTTGTTGTGGTTTTCATCTCTGACCCATTTTTTCCTATATTTTAAGGATAAAACATACGATCTGCATTTGTAAAGAAGTCTTGTCTTCTCAGAGTCAATTTTTGCTCAGGGCTATATTTTGTAACAGTTTCCCACTTATGTTTATTGGTAATAATTTATAATAGACAAGCAAACAGTACATCATATGTGCAGCCTATTCCTTCTAAAAACAGATTCAAACAGTTTCGCTTTCTCATGGACTTTTGTTGGGAACTCTATTATCAATTTCAAAGGCATTGCCATGCAGAACATACAGCTTTACAGGCCTATTTAGCTGGCATGGCTACCAGCCCTGCCACGAACCATCAGCAAGACAGCTCAGTGTCTGTGGTTCTAAAGTAAATACGAATAGAATTGAAAAGAAATGTATCTTTTTAATCTAGGAATTATGACACAGACATAGAATCGTTACAGACTTCCAAGTACGGGTCAGATCCTCAGAAACTGTAAATCAAAGCAGCTGTGCTGAGGTTAATTGAATCCTCTTTATTCATTCACTAATCGCTAAAGATATATCCTTAACAACTTTTCTGGGCAGAGATTGGGTGCTTTTGCTGTATGAAATTACTGTGTTTTCAGTGAAAAGCTGACTACTATTACATTATTACGAGGCATCATATGACATGATAATATTTCTCCAAACACTGATCACACAGAAATGCAAAAAAATGGTAAAGTATATTCTGAATACTAGCAAACCGTATGCATCACTCTGTGCTTTTTCAATCTATTCCTCCTGAACTGATTCAAAAATAGCAAGATCTCTTCACTTAAACGGACAAGCACTTTCAAAAAAATAATAAAAATTACTTCTCCAACTGGCATAAGTGCTAATGTCAGACCATAATTCTGGGAAGAATCAAACACAAACTACTGAAACAAAAATAATTTTAAGGTTTTAATCTGAACGTGAATTCTTATGGTGCCGCTCGGCAAAGCGCTGCAGTCCAGCAGCTCCCATGGAGCAAGGTCACGAAAGAGATGGGGGGTCATCCAAATACATAAGACCCCCAGCACAGCAGGCGCAAACTCTGCGCTAATTATACTGGGCCACATCAGTGCTCAGCACACACCCACTCTGGGAGCCGCTCCCTGGCAGTAACACCACCCAGACCAGGGCTGGGGTGACAGGATGAGGGGAGGTGCCCATCAGCCCACCTTTGAGCAGACAAACACAAAGTGCAAAAATGGAGAAAGCAAAAGCTTTTTTATTATTTTTTTTTTTCTGCTGAATCATTTTTGGTCATTGAGGTTTTGGGAGCTGATTCAGGCAGCGAAAAGCCCTACCAGGGCAGAAACTGGAGCTAGCAGGGAGGCACAGACCACTCCAGGAAGGAGGCGGTTCTGGGGTGAGCCCTCTCGTCTGGTCAGCAGAGGGGTCAATCTCCAAGAGGAGGCACCTCCTTAACAAGTTCCCTTACTTTGAGACACTCCTCTGGCTATTTTTTTCATCAAGATAATGAAGCAGTCTAATGTTTGGCAATCAGCACAACTTCTCTTGACCCAGAAATCTCAAAGTATCTTCACTTTTACCAGGCAACTCTCTCAGCACTCCCACTTTACAAAAAGAAACAAAGACACGGTGAGTTTAATGAATTAACCCAAGGAAACAAAGGAAGTCCAAAGCAC